>NW_011967241.1:1129808-1167010 GCF_000949405.1 Vollenhovia emeryi | reverse complement strand
CAAATTTTCCAACTGTGTAGTCGGAAATACGATCGACGTGTTTCGGAGCGTTGCCGGACTTGACGAAACCACGAGGTACAACGTTGATATTTATCGTCGCGGCGCAATATGTACATACGCCAGCTGTGCTTACGTAACGAAACGGACGCGTGATTCGTCGCGCGTTGAAGTGACAACGGTGATATCGGCGCAGATAGCAGTCGAAGAAGTATCGGGCGTCGCAACGAACCCCGCGCGATCGCAATCTTAAACGATTCGAGGTAATTAGAGCCGGGTCGCGCGGTCCGTCCTAATTCGATGTTTAATTAATCCGCTTATCGACGCGGCTAATCTCGCGCGCACGGCTTCATACGTATGAGCGTCACGTGCGCGAGCGAACAATGAGTCTATTACGGCAAATGGTGTTTCCTGCTCGCGACTGTTGCACCTCATTGGAGCCTCGCTCGTAACGACAGAAAATAGCTGGATATGTTTTGTCAGATAAGAAAAATTGAATCTTACGTAACGCCGAAACGATTAGCATGACACGCCGCCGCGCCTTATCTGCCTCAAGTCGTAAGTCACTTCGAGCGGAAGCGACGATATCGATCTGAGTTGAGGTACGAGACATAAAAATCGAATTAAACAGCAGAGTCGTGGATTGCACTTTGTCGTTTGCGATTAATCGCGACGTGGGGCTCGGGCCAAAGTACGCGACATGAGTAATGCCAGAAATGCCCGACTCCGCGATGCAAAAGTATAATTAATAAAGATAGGACGTATCGTGCGTACGGCTAATGGAATACGTCAGATGAAACGTAAAAGATTACGAACGGCTCGGGCGAAGCTGCCCTTCAACGGGGCTATTTGACATGCGGCACTCTCGTAGACGTCACCGTATGCAAAAGTGAAGCGAGGAGAAAACCCGGGGGACGCGCGAGGGCTTAAAACAACCGAGATTTCCGTCAAGATTTCAACGATCTGTCGGCGGAGGAGCGAGCTGAGGAGCGAGCTGAGGAGCGAGCTGAGGAGCGGCGGAGAACGTCGGATGGAGAACACTGGAGAACGTGGGCACGACACCCACGCCGTGCCTGTGCGCCGCTCACCAAAGTGCAAAAGTACAAAAAGCTGGCAGGATATCCCCACGCGGAAAAGGAGCACCGCGCGCGTCCTACGCGGCCGCGCAGGTAACGCGAGGTCGTTTGCACGAAGCGCGAGATTTGCACACGTGCGCCCGTTTCTTCGCGTGCGAACGGGCAAGATCCGAGGGGGGACTCCGTCCCCCATCGACGACAGCGCGTCGTCCAAGGACGGCGGACAATGGAGCCGCGAGGAGGAAGAAGGATCTGAGTTATGAGACGTCGCATAATTGCACGCCGATTGGCCCCGCCGAGAGGAATGCAATTTGTCTCCCGACCTAGCGGCGTGTATTTGCGAAAGTAATTAAGATGCACGCCGCGAGGCGAGGTCGCATCGGCTCGCGGTAACCGCTGATTGCGCCTGAGTTTGCGTCATTCCGAAATGCTTTTAGCTCGCGCGCTAGATGGGCGCTTTAATTAATCGAGAATTTTGTTCAAGTACACTGACATTGTCTATTTTGACTGAGGCACGTTTCGCGGGAGCCGGTACAATGGATTAACATATGTGGGTCGTTTCAACAGTTCTCGGAACGAATTACAGCTCGCGCACAGACGTCATACATTAATTTTACCATTCCGTGAACACGTATGAAGTCTCGAATCAAATAAATTCACTTTTTATAGATATCTTTCGACAAACGTATCTGCGTGACTTAAAAAAAAAGAATAAATGTCGGGGCTGCGATTAATAAGATACGATTTATCGGCTTATTCATCTGACTGAGCTCCGTGGGGCTTCCGTCTACTCCAAGATTGAAGAAATTTCTTGCTGGGGAGAGATTTTCCATTTTTCTCCATTACTCGACAAGTCGGAGTTTCGTATTCAAGTGCACTGATAGAGGAAAGTTCTCTATTGTGCGCTAATACGAAATAGCGGCTTTCAACATTCAATTTTACAAGTCTTTCTCGCAATAATTACACGCGCGATCTAGCAATGAATTTTCCGCTAAACAGATTTCACTCCAGGGGCAATTAATTCACGGCGAAGCCAACTGATGTTGGCGATTAATTTAGTAGAAACCCCGCCATCTCATATTAGGAGCGTGTTAGGAGCGTATCTCACAATAGGAAACTCGCCTCTCTAAATATTACGTTGAAAAATAGAAATAATTATAAAAAGATAAGAGAGCTGTTTTTCTACTTCATTCCGAGAACTTCTCAAATGACTCTCGTAATACGAAGCGAGGGGAATCATAGATCGGATTTACAAAAAAAAAAAACGAATTTACGGGAGAGACGGAAAGATTTAAAACCTACATTTTTAAAAAATTCTTTGTTTCGCATATTTTGATATTTTACGGCGAGATGGGGCGAAAATATCGGCGATTAGATTGTCGCTGGCACATTTTTCACGCAATCGTACTGCCTGACAGCGCGCTGTTATGTAAAAGTGGGGCTTCGAGTCGAAGACAAGCGCGACGAAGTCGCAGATCGCGGTATCTTCCCCGTATCGTCCCGGTTGTTAAGTCGCTGTATCGCGCGTCATAAAGTCGAGCAGCAGCATTTTCACGAACGTTATCGCCGCCACGTGGAGCAAAAGGTGCGTGCGAAGCCGAGTGTTATTATGGCTCGAGTTTTAATGGCCCCGTCGAGCCGCTCGCGTATCAGCAGTGTGATACAACGACGGTGTCACGCAATCGTTCGGCAAATAATCCGCGTCACGTCGCATTATACGGAGTTACCGTAAGCTGTTTCATATTCCCTACCGACGCGGTCTAACGAAACGCGCGCTCTTTAAGCACCGGAGTTTCCAGGCATCGAGTCCTTCGGACTAGCAAGATCGTCACAGCTTCAACACCTAATGTCTACGATTTCTATACAACTTTTTCTGCCGTATGTGCATCTATCAAAATTAATCCCCGATTCCGCCACTTGTCGAATTATTATTTTCTACAATATTCTATGTCAGTCACGGCGTTCTTGGACCGACCGTTGGAGATGCTTATTCAGCTCGATGTCTCGAAGGTCGACGGAAAGGTAAACCAGAAGTTACAGCCGGCGAAGCCAGGCGTAGTGGGTACTTGAAGCAGCGCTCTCCCGCCGATCGGCCTAGCTGGTCAAGCAGCCACCCACTTTGGCCAACCACCCACGTGGGCACATAAGCAATGCGCACACAGTTCCGTCGTGTGTTTGCATTCCTTCCCCTACGATGTCGTCCGGCCGGCCACTCCAGACTCCAGAGTGTACCAGCAACGCGCGCGCGAGGAGGAGAAGAAAAAAACCGGAATGTCGCGAAGTCGCCGTAGAAATTATTGCTTCCAGTTACTGCCGTCGCTACCAGAATATTTTTCAGCGAGCGAATGGCTTTCTCGCGTCCCCCCCCCCCCTCCACACGTGTAACACAAATACGCGTGAACAAATGACGCCTGGTTTCCCTTAACATAAATACTTGAGATAGCCGCTGACGACGACGCTCGCGTGAAATATTAAGGGGCGCGGTAAATTTTCACGTCCCTCGAAAAAAGGAATGGCGCGGTAATGCGTATTATGCGCCGGGAAATGGATGTGTTAGAAATTTAAGAAACTCGTCCCGAGACGCGCATGAAGGCGGGAAGCCCCGCGAAACTCTATTCCCAGAAGAATATACCAAGTGTATCAAAAGTTCCGCGGAGTGGAAGGAGCAACAAGTTTTCATGAAATTTCCTCTCAAAATTCCGCGATACCTTGCGCATTCAAACTTTTTCGCAGACCGGGGGACATGAGTTTTATTAAATAGAAAGTGGATGTGCACTTCCTCTAACTTGACAATGTTACGAGGGGTCTCCCTTACTCCAAGTTACGTCGAAAGGTGCTCGGGAAACCTCGCGAAATTGTTTCCAGGACGGAAAAACGATAGAGTTTCGTAAGACGGTCTTTCGATGCCTTCGATAGTCAATGACTGCGACGTCCTGTACGGGGCGGCTCGTAGCTCGATTCAGGACTAGCTTTACGATCCCCGCGCAGGACGCCGTAAAACGGCCGTTGTAAAACAAGGGATTCCACAACATCCGGCCGGGCGGATGCAAGCCCGTCTCTCTTCAAATCGACAATGCGGGCCGCTAATTAGAATGAGCATTGACGCGGAATGAATGGACGCCCCGACAATGTAGGCGGTCCCTTATCTTCGTAGTACTACGAAGTCTTTCCGTGTTTACTCTCGATAAGCCGTCGATCGATAAGGGGAGTTTACGCCGATGCTGATCGCCTCACTGACCCACATACGCGTGCGCGCGCGCAGCTCGCGCGACGAATACACGCGGGCTTCATTGAGAGTCGTTTCGATTTCTAAGAAGCCTCATGTCCGAGAATGCGCTTCAAATCATTTACCATACAATCGATGGTCAACCAGCCCGTTTTAAGATGTAATAAGATATTATGATTCTCTCTCACAACTCATTCGCGCCCTGCGACGAACGGAAAAAGGGAATAACACTCATATCTCTCTCTCTCTCTCTCTCTCTCTCTCTCTCTCATTGTCAAAATCCCGCATTTTGACAATGGAATACCACGTGATCGGGACTGCAAAGTTCAAAGGGGTCAACAGAGAGTGGACCTACTAGTATGCACAGAACTATCGAGGCGCGATTTTTAAGTATCCCCAACCCCAACTCTTGCCCTTATCTAAAAACCATTGTTCGGTCAATCCTAAATATCATCTTGGGCTAAAAGTACCGCAAACTTCGCGAACGAAAACTGTTCCCGCGATATTTAGGATTGACCGAACAATGGTTTCTAGGTTGGGGCAAGAGTTGGGGTTGGGGATACTTAAAAATCGCGCCTCGATAGTTCTGTGCATACTAGTAGGTCCACTCTCTGTTGGCCCCTTTGATCTTTGCAGTCCCGATCACGTGGTATTCCGCCGTGCACTCGGGCAGGATCCAGCGACGTGTGTGTATACTATGATATAACTAGTAGGTCCACTCCGTCATTGGTTTCGTTTTGCGTCGACCCCTTCTGCGCATCCGACATTGCTCTGGGCAGACTGATAAGAGAAAAGTCGTATGTGTGGTAATGTGGCTTTGATGAGTACGTTTGCATACACACACACACACATCACTGGATCCTGCCCGAGTGCATGGCGGAATACCACGTGATCGGGACCGCAAAGATCAAAGGGGCCGACAGAGAGTGAGCCTACTAGTTATACTAGGGTTCTGTGTACTGCCGACGACCTAAATTTACGCGTAGTTTACAGTTGAAAAATAGACGCGAAAATATTATCATTAGACTGTTTATCGCGACAAATATTACCACATGTCTCAGTGGTGGAATTGGTGGGACTCACGCCTAGAGTGTAGAGAGGTCCAGGTTCAAACCCTGGCTGAGGTTAATATTTTGCGCAATAAATTTCGTTAATCGCCAATTGTGTCGATTATTAATTTCCTACACGTCGATATTTAGGATGCGTACACAGATTTAGTAATGAGTTAGAAATAGGAGAACTTTAGAACACGGAATCTCTTGTAGTAACGCTATTCGATCCTATGTAAATTAGGGAACGTGTGCTAAACCTCAAGATATCTCGCTTTTCATCACCGTACTAAAACGCTCATCAATGCGAGAGCACTTTGTTCCAGCGTGTTGGAGTGTCTTGAATATAGGTGTATCGAGAGGACCAGAAGAAAGCTTTCAATGGCACTTGACCAATTGTTGGAGTACCAAGTCACACAGATGCTTCTTACCGAAGGCCCGGTTTACCCAATGTCTATGCGGCTTTGACGCTACGTTATATACATTAGCTCAGTATAATTTATATTTGACATTAACAATTTTTAATTTCTTTACGTACACCACTTTAAGACGTACGAGAAAAATATTTCCTATTTTATTATATCAAATTTGTTCAGTGAAAACGTCCAGTGTGAAAGATGCTTAAGATTGGACCGCCGTGGGATGAGATTAGTGGGCGAATAAGGGGAGATGAGGAAGGACGAAAGGATGAGGCCAGTTGAGGTTATTCGCCGATGTTGTGGTAGCCACAGTTTCAAGGTCGTCGAGATCATGGCGAGGATCGCTAGATTAATCAAAAGTACCGCCGCATTACGCTATTTTAAAAAATATTCGATACGTTATCTAATTTTTTTTCTTATTCCTATTCATATACGTATACGCTTTAAGAGCTGTGCGCGTGTGTTTTATGTATATACAATGACTCATAAAATTCATCAAATGTACCGCACAACAATTATCTATAACTAATTAATCTAAAAAAATCAATCGACGAAGATCTTTCATTATTAATATAACATATGAGTAAATGAATATTTGCATACAATCGCGCTACTGGTATCTTCGTTTGTAAATTTTGAAACGAAATTCAACAATGATATGATTTGATCAGTTTCGTAAGTCATTGTGTAAGAATATGAAAATGGAGAAAATGCGATTTAATCCAATCAATTTGCTGAATAAAGTGTGTTATTAAGTATACAAAATTGTCCTTTTAATTTTGAAGTTTCTGGAATGTATCCTAATATTTCCTAATTTTCCTAATATGGTCACACGAATAGTAAGAAGAGAAAAGTGCATGGAAACTACTGTTAACGATTTTTCTACTAATTTGTAAAGTAAATCACAATCGCGATGCAAATCTCTTTACTAAATAGCTTAAGACTCGTATTAGTGCGCGGAGAGAATTTTCGTTTAAAATTTAGGAGACTGAGGAAGGTCTGATGACAGGCCGAAACGTGTGCTTCTTTATAACTTAATAAATACACACATACTTTTAGCACTTATCCTGCTTCGACTCTCTGGCCTTTTTATTTCTTTATTTTTGATTGTTATCTTAGGAGCCTTGTTTTATTAATATTTTATTTTAAAATTTATCCTAAAAATATTGTAATCGCGGGACAACGCGGCATTTCAAAGAATTTTATATGAGAGTTTTTTTAAATTTCATCATACATTTCACTAGTAATTATACTTAGTATACATTTTACTAGTAAAATTTATGATAAACTTTCAAAAAACTCTCATAAAGTTCTTCAAAATGCCACGTTGTCCCACATAATTTTCAGAGAAAATTCTCTCCGTGTAATTGCGCGAGATTTTCTTAAGGTTTACGTCACGTGATCAGAATTTCTCGCGTCAGATGTTGCGCGATTATGTCTGTGTTCTGCGAGCGGCGTGTATCGCGTGTTACTTAAAAATCACTTAACGCGACACAGGTCCAAGCCCGAAATATTTGCATACGCCTCGCCGAACGTACCTCCACTCGCTGTTTCTCATCTTCGACTGTGAGGGCCGGGATCGCGGCGGACGCGCGCAGGGCCGCGCTGATTTAATGATCTAATATTATCGTTAACAATCGGGGCGAGAGAAGAGGGGGGGGGTGCAGGGAGGAGGGATAAAATTAGCATAACTGGCCGAAAAAGGTGAAAACGAAAGTGGACGAGTCGCGTCGGCCGAAAGCCGCGCGCTACGCGTCGCGCAGCAAACGAGCTTCGTTACCTCGCCGGGTCTCGCGCCGGATATCGTGTCTCCTCTTAATTGGCGGGACGAACGAGAGCCGAGGAGATTCTTGTACCGCGGCATGAAATTTCTCGCCTTTAGCCGCAGATTATTACGACCGAACACGCGGCGATTAATTATTTCCTTTTTTATTTTAAACGCGCCGCCCTGCTGCACCTGCTCTGCGACGCTATTTATGCCATTGTGCGTGCGAGAGGATTCGCCGGAATATAAAAGCTTATAGATGTATCTGATAGCGATAATCTCCATCTCGGACTCCCTCGTTCCCGTATCAATGTATGTCACTAAGGAGATTTTAAAACACAAAAGACGTTACTCTGGTAGCACAGTACATTGGCCGATATTGTCCAACGTAAAGCCAATATTGGCCATGGAATAAATGTAAATATTGCACGATAATAATTGTATAATATTAGATTTATATCGGAAGTGGATTGGCCAATATTTAACAATGTAATAAGAATATTGGTCTAATATTGAATCAATATTAAATAGACATATTGGCTAAATAAGAGAAGACGTCCATCTTACAATATCGGACCAACATTGGGAATGCTAGATTTACATTGTTTCCCAATATTGCGCCAATATACTCTGGGGGAAAAAAAGACAGTTAGAAACTCATTTTGGGGCCCACAATTAGTAATAGAATTATTCGAATTGTTCGTGACTCTGCTCTGGGAAAAATTTTGACCGTTTCCTTTGTGGCCAAACAACTTAACATTTCGGTCAGTGCCTCTTAAGTGAAAATTTTCTTCGCGTTACTGAATATTGACAGAACCAATTGAGAGAATTTATTAGAATTACTTTGAAATCTTGGACATAGATAGAATAGCAAATTGTAATTTTTAGTTATGCGAGGTAAAATTTGATTACTAATTGTGGGCCCCAAAATCAGTTGCTAACTGTCTCCTTTTTCCCAGAGTATTGTGCTACTACAGTTAATACGAAAATAGCTTTGAGAAATTTTGCGCACAGTAAAATCTTCGCTAGAGGAGGTGGGGCTCCAAGTTCGTCCTACACCTTACGATCGACTCAAAGTGTGCAATTTCTAAAACACCCTGCGCGCCATTTCCTCTCGCAGACACGACGATTCGCGTGTGTGCACGCACGCGAGAAATCCCCGGTAACGTAATAACAGTAAGTAAACGATAATGACAAGCGGTAGTCCCCGTCGTACTGTTAGAACCGCGCTTAACCGGAGTGCGCCGCGACTTAATTGTACGCATCTCGGCCTAATGCATGCAAATATCTCGCTTGTAATTACGCGCGCGCGAGCTAATACGCGGATGCATCGGCGTCGATCATTAGCCGTCGTAAAACTCCGCGGCGTTCGAATCGCCGCCGTTTGATTTAGTAGCGTTAAATACCAGCTTACGCCCAGCAGTCGTAAAGCCCCCGAAGAGGGCGGTTGACGACTTCTTCGGCGACGCAAGGTGGACGAGAGTTAAGCGCGCCCACGCGTGTCTTCCTCCCTTTGTGAGCCGCCGATTCGTAGGCCGCGATAAGACGTCGCGGACTTGGACGGCCGAAGGGATCCAACGGCAGCGCGGAAAAAGGTAGAAGACCGCGACGGGACTTTCTCTTCCGCCTGGTGTTAAGCACCAGGAACGTCGCGTACTACCGTCGGATCGTCCCCTCGGGGTCGTAGAAACTCCGTACGCAATTTTACCCGTACGCGACACCGCTCGAGCACGGAATCTTAGGCCTGGTTTCAACGTCGCTTAACTTTAAGCTCAGCTTAATTCATTCCTTGTCTCTTTCTAACTGTTACTTTAGAGTTTAGTTAAGCGACGTTGGTGAAACCGGGCCTTAGGATAGAGCAGTTGTCAACTGTTAGTTAAGCTGGAACGAGTTAATTATCGCTCCACCCATTTACGAATAATTTGCATAATTTGCGCTTATGAATTGAAACTGAAGAGAAGGTTAAATGTTAAAAAATGCGCATACTATATACTTTTCATATAATGCGAATTTCAGCGTGTACTTTTGAAACGTGACTAAAATCCGCTATGCTTGTATACCTTCTAAGAAATTTATTATCGTTAAGACATAATGCGAGCTTGTGATTTAATTTCAGGCCTTTCTCGAGCGCCATATACACCACTGCTGCAGTGAATAGTTGTTAAAGGGAAGAGTACAGCAATTACATATAATAGCCTGTGATTATGCAAAATCATTCATTTCAATAGCCTTTATGAAATGTTGTATACTCGTTAGTAATTATGCATGCATTATGGTATAATTTAATTTCGTAATTTACAGCGTTATTGTTCTCGCGTTTGCAATAGAGGCTGAAAACACGCGGTATAACATACGCGAAACGTAAGGGATGCGACAAAAGGACAAACGGCGAACGCGAATCTCGTGTCGCCTGCGCTACGATTTATCAGCGATTATAACTCATCGATGTCAGACGCGCATGGAAATATTTGCGCGAGGAGCGACAAGTTTTATCGAGTCTTACGAGTCGTATTTAAACCCCCGCGGTTCGAGGAAACGATTCAGCGATACTTGGAATATGTCGTTAATTTAGCAGACGCATTGCCGGCGAAAGAGGCCGGCGCCGTTCGTGGAATTCTACGAAGGCGTGGGTTAACTTTGTGATATCCACCCTGACATTAGCAAATTAACTGAGAGAGTGATTACAGATAAACGGCCGAACATTTCTACAAACCAACCGCGGATTCCTCGCTGTACGTCGTATTTTACGAAATTTATAGACATCGATAAGTGATTTAGGGGCGAAAGTCGAGACTGCGACGCGTCTTTACTCCTTGGTTCGCAAGAATCGCTTAAATGCCCGCGGTTAGTGTCAATTGAATTGTGGGAAACATTATGATGCGAAACAAGGACAGCGATATCTATGAGAGAAGAATGTCACGACGAATGTTCCATGTAGAGTTTTTTAATCCTAAAGGAATTCTGATTCGTCCGTTTTCTAACGGACGACTGGTTGAATCTATCAGACTTTTTTCTCAGTGTAATAATGAAAAACCCGATTATCATGGGGTGGGACGTACACGTCCCGCTGCCCCGCAAAGGGTTAAAGGGGACCCGCGAAAACTGACGTCTGACCAGTACCGTCCGTCACTGCTACCATCAACACTACTGTCATGTTAATTAATTTCGCTTCAATTTGATGCGATCACAGGTTTACATTATTATTTCTAATAAAGGAAACTTCTTACGATTGAATTGTCATGGAGTTGATAGACGACAACGGCTGACAAATCGTCACGAGAAACGATATCCCCGGTCTAATTCAATATACGCAATCGTAAACGCGTCCCACGGGACTCAGCATTTCGCAAAAACGTTCAAATTTTCCGCAGTCGCGTTTATCTCCGTCATATTTCGCGGATGAATCCTCGCTTGCCGCGCAAAGTGCATCGCGGGCCAAGTTCATAAGGAACGTGCCTTCCGGGCACGCAACGTCCAGTTTCACCCTCGGACGCGTCTACGCGATGTATCACGGTGTACGGTGAAAGAGAGCCGAGCGGCCGCGCACAAGCAAGCGCGCACAGTCTCCGTCGACCTTGAGGAAGTTCCCTCTTTCTCCCCTAAATCCATCCGTTCCGCTCGCGGATGTACAGCGTGACGGGTGAGCGTGAATCCTCGCGCTCGCCGACACTTGTAAACGCGAGTTTAAGAGCGGCGCGAGGCGGGGCCGAGAGGACGAGGGCGAGAGAAAGAGACACGCCGGGGACAAAGTGGCCGCGGTGTTCGCGGTGTAACGGCCGCGTTGGTTACCGGTTTGTCGCGCGAGAATGCCTACCGTGAGTCACGAACACACGCGTGCACGTCGTGTGCATCGCGCGTGCATCGGCGGCCGCTCCGAGGCGGATCGCCCACGCACGCGGCGGCCGACTCGAGCGTGCAGGCGCGAAACGCGGACCCTAATCGATGCGTGCGTGCGTGCGTGCGTGCGTCCGCCGAGCCGCGAGTGATCGATCATCGTGATTATCGACGCGGCGGTAGGATCACCGATGACGAAGCGAAGTGTGCGTACCCTTCCGGGCCTGGAAATAGGGTTGAGATTAAGATAAACGACGCTGTTTGGGCACACGTTGCATCGTTATTTTTGCAGTCCGCAAGATGCATCGCCGAGACGTTTTATTAAAATCTGCTAAAACGTTCAAGGCTGCATGGCGCGCATCCCCGTTGCGCGCAGCGTGAATACATCTGTCGTTATGGCGTTATAAAATGATTACAAAACGTAGGACGTTGCATTACGAAAGTTATTGTCTCAGATAATGCGAATAATGAGGCATTGTTTCCGAAGTCCGTGCTTGTGCGTCGCTCGAATATCTCTCTCTCTCTTCGCCAGAGTTGAACGATAATTACTGTTATAAATTAAGCTTATATTACGAAGTAATGAATTGCAAGGGTGAATTATCATTCCCCGGTTTATCTGAAATTGCCGCTTAGATTCTCTTTACGATCGTCCCAACGCCAGCAAGTGTCATTACCACTTCTGGTTAATGCAACAATTACATTACGTGCGCACCGCGACGGACTCACAATAAATACCTCTATATCGGCTTAGGTGGAATAGTATCTTAATATTTATGAGCGTATAGCGCTACCTATCACGCTCTGGGCGCTCCTTTCTCTTCTCTTTCTCTCATCCGCCGGTCCAGCTCGTACCTCGCGGAATCTCGCGGAAGCCTATCGCGATCGGCGTTGCGTCCGTCGAGCCGAGCGTGACTCGTAATGAAAGTTTGCAATTAGCGTCCTATGGCGCTCCAAGGAGTCATGGATAATAAGGAGCCCCGACCTGACTAACCATTTGTTAAGATCTTTTAAATAACAGCCCGCGTGTAGCTCGAGGTGAGACAGGTCGGTGTAACGTTACCACGCATATTTATCGTAAATAAAATCTACACAGGCGAAACGGAACAACGAAACTCGTGCGTTCATCCCGTCCGACGTCAGCGACTGAAAAGTCTTTGCCGTTTCTTTCTCCGCTGCTTCGGCAGATTTTTATATCTAATTATAGCAGCAATTGCAATCAGTTGTTCAAAATTATGTTTTAATGACGGATTAATGAAAGAAGTAAGAATATATGGACGGTGTAGCATTTCGGAGCGAAATTATTTAAGAATCCTCTCGCAGCATCAAGCAGCAAAGCTCAGACACGCGGGCAACGGACACATTACAAAACAATTTAATACGATTAGGCTGTCCGACGGGCATTTTGGGAGTGGTACTGTCAGTCCGCTGTCAAATTTCCCTGCCAGTAATAATACTTTGCAGGGGCAAGTCAAGGCGTTCCATTACCATCGGCCAGTTCCCAGCCGTTTCACTTATTCACACGGCACTTCGCATACATTTTTCTTCCGGCGAATATTCCACGCAACGACATTCGTTGTAAAGCAATTATTGGCTGCGGCCAGCAAATCATAATCTGATAATCTGCTCTCTTTTGTCTTCGTAAAATAGTGCCATTTAATCTCGCTTAAACCGCTTTACAAGAAACTTAATAGAGAGATCAGTTACAAGTTCAATTCCAAGTCCACACAGTCTATCATACACGAAAAGAGAAATCGATACTAATAGACTTCAAGTTCATTTGTCTTACAAGCTAAACCGACACGGGAGATATATCGGCAGAAAGAACAATCTATAAATAGCGCTCATAGTGCGCCGCGGTCACTGCATCATGTTTTCAATGCAGTTCACGAACTATGTAAATTACATGAATTCAAGTCCGAGACCTTTTCAAATTCCTCTAGTATTTCTTACTTTGACTTTTTATCCTGTATATACACCTCGATTTCAATTTATTGTTTCCCCTTTTATATTACGCTGTATTTCGCGCACCTACATTTCTTCAACTATTCATTGTACTATCCCTCCCAAACGCGCGTGCACACGAGTGTGTATACGTGAGAGAGAGAGAGTGATATATAGACGTACCTACGTACAGGGTGTTATGTAATACTCGCCTCACCTCTTATTCACTGATAGAGCGGATTAGACTGAGTTGAAAAGTCCTGTACCATTTTGCAATTTTCGCGATGGTTAACGAGTTATTAATTATTAAAAATCGCTGTCTTAGCCCGGCCTGCTGCCCAATTGAAGCGCGCGGCGAGATGCGGCCGTCCCGCGATTAGCGTTGCTAAGCGCGCAGGGAGTTGTCATCTCGTCGCGTGCTTGAATTGGACGGTAGGCCGGGCTAAGACAGCGATTTTTAATAATCAATAACTTGTCAACTATTTCGAAGATTGCAAAATGACAGAGGACTTTTCGACTCAGTCTAATCCGCTCTATATCCGCAAAGAGGTGAGGCGGATATTACATGACACCCTGTATATCCGCAGTATATTGAGCTTGGGTCCGTGGGTTCGCTAAGCCCAAATGACCGTGCGGATCGGTCATCCCTGCGGAAATTCATCCTGAAATTATAATTTTTTAGGCTGGATCCATCAGCCGCGAGAATACGGAAATAAGTGTGTAAACAAAATTGCACACTGATAAAAAAAATAACGTAATCCAAAAAAATATTACTTTACTCAAGAACATTATTCGTTAGGTGGCTCCTAATAGCTTATTAACTTTAATTTAAAAAATGATAAACAAGTTAAAACATGCGTTGCTTTAATTTAAGTATTTATTAAATATCAAAGAATAGATCGTTTTAAATTTACAAAAATTTACTTTAATTCGATAAAATTTATCGAAGCATAATTAAATTTTTTCATTTGATAAATAGTATTCTGTATCTCATGAAATCTTTATTTGAATGTAGAAAATATAATAATTTATGTTTTTCTTTAAATAGAATAAATATTTTAAAAATAAAGTAAAACTATTTACTTAGCTTAAAATAATTTTTTGTCAGTGTGTCAAGTATGAAAATTACAGATAACTGATAATGAGTTTTATCATTGCACCCCAAATTGCGTGTACGACTTATAGTGTACGGGGAGATGTGACTTCGTGGCAAAGTCATTCTACAGTGTACGCCTCCTCTTAGACAGCTCGCCTTGAAGAGGAAACCCCTAGAAAAGTTATTTTGAACTGAAGTTATCGGCAAAGCTCCTGGAGCGATCCGGGAAAAGCTCTCACCGGACGTTTTCCCCGTTTAATCGTTTAACGACCGACAGACGTCTCTGCAGAAAAGTTAACTGCGGGCTCGAAACAAAAAGCTCCGAAGTACTGCTTAAAGGTGATCGATAAAATGCGAGAGAATGGCCGACGCCGAGCGTTTCCGAACGATTCAGCGCGCTATCCCGGTTTTTCAACGGCGACAATGGTTAGCGGCGACAATTCAAGATCTCATTAGAACGGAGAAAAAAGTCTGCCAAATGGGAAACCAAATTTCCCTTTCGGGAACTATATTTGTCGGCGTGTTTCTTTCTTCACCCCACAGTACGAGCTAATGGCTCGAAAAGAATTAATCAAAATAAGTAACACTAAACCTGGCGCAAGCCGAGAGAGAGAAAGATGTGTAAAAAGTAAAAAAAAAGGGGGGGGAACGAGTCGGCCATGTGACGCGAAGCAAAAGGAACGCCACGGAATCACGGGCGTGTTTTCTCTTTCGTCGTGCCGGGCCGCGCGATTCGATGCCCCGAAGTGTTAATAATGCTAATGCATTGACCTCGAGTGGGAGCGTACCGGCGAGGCGCATCAATATTCATTAGCATGGCTCGTCGTGCGCGCCGAATAATTGCGCTCGGACCGGCCGGCCGGCCGGCGTATAACCCACAAACCCACAATACGCACGGACGGTGCCGTTGCGTTTTACACGCGTGACACGACGTGCGTGCCCGCGTCCTCGTCCGCCGAAAGGGTTCCCTTTCGTATTTACACACCTGCGACATTTCCGCTCTTTGCCCCGACGCATCGCGCCGCCTGATTAATGACGAATATCAGGGCCGCGATACTCGCGTCAATAAAACTCAATCGCGAACGCGTTCGCCACGACGAGGCCCGTAAATCCTCGCGAACAATCGAAAACTCGAATTATATGGTCCCAGAACTTTCGAGGGTCAGTGGCTGTTGGAACCATCGACCCGTTTCTCTCTAATGTAGTTGACGGTCAAAAGACATCCTACTGTCTTGCTCTCTCGTTTCAGAGCGTATGCTGACGCGTCGCGTTCAATCCATTCTATATGTCGAAGGTTGGAGCGAATCGCCTTTTTGTGTAAAAGATAATATGAATTAATTTGAAAGGAACGAAACATTAGGGCCGGTATTCATAGTCAGATCTTACATTCAAGACCGTCTTAAGATCATCTTTAGATACCCCGTAGACAATAAAATGTTCCATGTACAGCATCTTTAGATAAATTCAAGACGCTCTTGAATGTAAGATCTGACCATAAATACCGGCCTGGATGTCTTTTTTCACGAGTGTCACCAGAAGAACGGCCTGTCCAATCCTGACTAATTAGTCCTGATCAATGTTAATAGAAAATTTATACAGACATGGGCTTATGGCTAACAGAAAATGTTCAAAGTTCCAAAATGAGATATCCTCGGTCATAAAAAGTAATCGACAATGTGCCGGTCCCGATAACATGAGTTTGCGATTGTCCGAGAAACAAGAAGCTTAACGCGGTCAGTCATCGTCAAGAAACCATTAATTACATGTGACGAGACTGACCTCGTGGCCGACTACGCATTTATTCATCCCGGAGGATCAAATTAACAAAGACAACATTATCAAAGCGGACAGGTTAACGCTTGTCGGCCGCTACAATTACGAAACCAGCCCGGGCTGGAGATGAATCGGGGCTTAAAGCGGCGAAAAAGTGCCGAAATCACCCGATACGCCCACTCGACGCCGCCTTCGTTATAATTTATTCCGCGCTCGTAATTACCTTCCCTCTTGACAATCTCGCCGCGATGCGAATCTCGAAATTCCCATCGTCCGGTTTTCGGAGCGAGACACCTCGTTGTCGTGCGTGGCAAATCAATTTTATGCAAGTCGTTTAACGAGCTCCTTACGAGCGAACACCGTGCGAGGGCGATTTCAATGCGAAAAGGCGGAGGGGAGGGTGGCGAATGGCGGGAGGGAGATCGCGGAGAAGCGTTAGTGCTGATAATCCAGACTTGACTCGGCAAAAACCGCAAAGTCTTTGCCGGCGCCCGACTTCATTCACAGAAACGGTAGACACCACGTTGCGCGCTGGGAATTCGGGCGAAATCCCGGAGAGATTTTACGGCGCGCTAGGTACTACGCCGTTTCAACTGCGAATAATCGTTACGCTTGTGCGCGGATGAGAATTTGTCCTCCGGCCACATATATCGCGCTCCGGAGCGCTCGCAGCTTAAATATATAATTTTGGAATTACGCCGGGTCGACGAGCGCAAACGCATCTCTTATCTGCGAATGATCGTTATACTTCCCTTAAGAAACAATGCAGTCAAAACTGATAAAAACCTTATCACTACAACCGATAGGAAACGTCCGGTTTTAATGATCAGTTTCCACGTCACTCTGAAAAACTGGTTAGAGAATGATTGTTATCATCGGTACTTCGTTACTTAGTTACTGATCGGCACTTAGTTACTAATGATAACAATCATTGTCTAACCAGTTTTTTAGAGTGACGTGGAAACTGATCATTAAAGCTGGACGTTAACCGAGAAACATTACCGGTAGTTGACTCTCGTAATCAGTCACTGACAGAACGCCACAAGTTACTGATTCAACGTTATCGGTTACTGATGCTGCTAATCGGTTCTTTTTCTCAAGGGTTGCTCGCGTATATAGGAGTATGAATTTATTCCTGTCGCATTTACAATACAATTATATTCGGTATGTGAGAAAAATTGGGTTGGAAACGTAAAAAGAAAGGAAGTAATTATCGGGAATTCACGTCATAAATGTAGAAACCGCGGACCTTTCGTAAAACCAATGATGGATGTGGCCAAGTTGGAGTAAAGCGACTAGTCTTTTCTGCTTTTTCACTTTCCTTGCGCGCGCTTTTTACAGCTGGTCGACCGGTGCGCGCCCGACTTTCCCGGCGTTTCCCATTTCCTCGCCCGAGGCATCCGACTTTCGCGTATTACGGAGCGTAACCCAGGAAAGTCCGTCTGTTCCGCGAAACTCCGTCCTTTCCGCAGCGGCCGCAAAATCCTGCGGCAACAAACGCCCAGGAACTTGGAACGACCGCTTGCGTCACGCGGTCAACGGAGAGATCGCGATGACGTAGACACTAAATTCGGCGGAGGGTTCCCCTTTGGCGAGGGAACGATTATTAGAGGTCGTAAAACTGGTTTTTCAAATTCGCCCTGGCGCCGGCCGGCGCGGCGCAGCGACCCGTTTGCATTCGCGTATTTAATTCCCGACATTGTGTGTAGTGTCGTAATCTGCCAGACACGCTTGGTTTCATTCAATATTCCGTTTCTTTGTTGGCGTAAATAACATTGGCGTCGTAACGATGCGAATGCGGGGTGCATCTGTTTCTACACCGCAGTTCATTATTCCCTCACGATATGTTACAATTAACCCTGCGCATTCGCAGCGTTATAATTAATTGCCGCGTGTACGTATCAATGAAATAAAGAGTGCATCTTAATCGAGCCTGGAAAAAGTCACTGTTAAGCTTACTATGACGCAATTGTTTCTTTCAGTTGGTCAAATAATTATTTACTTAATTAAGTGAAATCTGTCGTGAAGGTGTAAAGTGATTTCAATTACAAAAATATACTTTGAAGAATATTTATGAAAATAGCTTCTGATTAAATGAGTTGTCTTATTAACTGCTATTATCCGCAAACTGATTAGACCTATTAGAACACGTCACAACAGTTGTAGACACCAGTCGCGTATCGTTACGAACGTTTGATTCATGGTACGCGTGCCTATCCGGGACGCGCATTTCTGCGACGAGATTCTCGGAAAGACTATTTCGGCACGTTTGTGAATTTCGGGAGTCGACCTTGACGACTCGCGACGCCGTGCGTTCCTCGGGCTTTTTTTTCGAGAAAAAGAAGACGGAATCCGCGTAACTACCGGCGCGGTCAATTGAGTGGACGATCGCGGGCGAAAAGTCCGCCGAACGAAGGAGGACGCTCGAGGGTCGCCCCCAGATGAATGGATCCGCCTCCATTCCCGGTGATTTGCGCTTCACCTCATTTGCATACCAATTAATTGGCCACAATTACCGGAAAATTTATGACGCCGTGGATGCTCCTGTCACCATAATCCTCGTTGGGGCACACCCTTTTCCGTCTCGCGCCATTCGTCGAGCATCGCCGATGAAAAATTATTAGCCCTTCCCATGTGGTACCCCACGGCGTACCTCGCTTAAAATTTATTCAACAAGGTGAGAAGTTTCAGAAAAATTGCGCCTTTTTCATGTTCTCTTTGCGAACGGAAATCCTCCCGCCCCTTTAAGCGACGATAGTGATTTATCCCGCCGACACTCGTTAACGATCACGTCGGTGTACAATTTGCATTATTTGATTAGCCATTAACAGAGAGATCCACTTCCCTCTCATCCTTATTATTAAAGTTTAAATGTTGTTTAAACTCTGAATCTTGCCCCATTAGCAATTTCTCGTTACTTTACTCTAACCTAAAGTTATCTCGCTCTCCAACATTCTCGACTTTCTCATGTTAATTCTTGTCCGTGTAGTTTCGTTCGAAAGTTTAATGTGACGGATCTTTAGGATCTACGTCATTTCTCATCGTGTGTTCACACACATCTTGGCATTTGACAGTCCAAGGCCGAGCGTCACTTGACACTCATGCTGCTTATTGAAACAAATTGCCGTTTACAATAGACGTAAGAAGAAGACCCTACGCTGTTTTAGCACAGAGGCTCTCAACACCCTCGTGAGCTATCGCCGTAAGAAGGTAAGTATCACTTAAGAAACATTACGGCTTAGTAAATGTATTCTCTAAAAACCAGTGGAAAAACGGTCATCTCACAGAAACTTGTCTCAAGATTTGCGACTCTCTACTCAACTTTTATCGAACGTCTAGGCAGAAAATTTATTTCCGCGTCATCGAGTTGAAATTGAATGTTTGGCGAAGCACTTAGATACATGACTGAGTAAACTACCAAGGATAAATACACATTTTACACAATGGTCAAACACAGTCTTCTTCGTCGCTTAAGAAGATAAGGCCCGGCGAAGTATCCGGTCAGTAATGAAAGCTATCGATTTATTTGCAAAGGGTGGACAACGTACGGCGACCAGTTCCGCTTTTCATTTTTGCATTTTGCGTGCGCATATGAGCAAAGAGCCATCTCCCTTTTTTCTCCTCCATATCTGGCACGTCGCCAGGGATACTTTACCGAGGTTCTATCTGGCACGACGCGTATTCGGCAAATGGAAATTCCAATACTAGAGTCCGATACTAAAGAGAACCGAAACGGAGCCTCCTCTCGCGTCCAATTCGCGCAATCCTGTCGATTTCGGTAGCGAGGCTGAAGCCGAGGAATATCGTCGCGGCTAAGTTGAAGGAAAATCGAGAGCGTTGCTTGCCGCATGCAAAAGCGGCGCTCTTCGACGCGCAAACAGTGCCCGTACCTGTCACCGTTATCTAATCGAGCATGGGCCTTATCGCGCCCCCCCCCCCCTCCTCTGCCGTTTCTTATTCAAACATGACCTCCCTAGAATCGCGAGTCGCCATGTAAAAACTACGCTCGGTCTTGCAACACTATGTTCACCGGGCTCTCGCAGAGCGTAGATGCAAAATAAGCGTTCGCGATGTATGCGATAGCAGTCACGCACGAGATTCTTATTCGATCTACACTCCACACCGAGATTGCTCCGGAAATATATCGAGATCGCCGTGGACAATGGCGGTATATCAATCCTTGTTTACCGTCGTAGATTTGACAGATAAACTCGAGAGATTGCATGTTATCAATGCTTCCCCCCCCCCCCGGTGATAATACGCGCGACTAGATCGCAACCTTTATGCTAAATATCGCGACAAAGCGAACACACGGTGCGCCTGACATTTATCAATGCAGGCAACGTAGCTGGAAATGGAGTAATTGTAAAGCGGAATGTCGCGAAATCTATTTGCCGTCGTTAAGATATAATCTTGTAAAAATAACGTTGCGAAACTCTACACGGAGAGACTTTTCTTTTAAAGTTCACTCTGAAAGTTGTATAATTATTTTCTGCAAGAATTTTATGACAATTTTTGAAAATTTTGCCATACATTTCGCTAATAATTACAGTATACATTTTACCGGTAAAATGTATGGTAAAATTTCAAAAAACTCAAAGTCCTTCAAAATGTCATGTTGTCCCGTGATTACATGATCTTCAGGATTAATTTTAAGAGAAAATTCTCTCCGCGTATATTCACAAAATTAAAAAGTTACTCAAACACACTTTTTTACTTATAACTAATATACATATATACTGTAATCAAGTTGCGAAACTTCCAAGAACGAAAAGTTACTGAATGGACGCAGTACACATTGAACTCGGGACAAAGAATCCGCAGCTTTCCGATGTTCATTACTTAGCAATTTCGCAATCTTATCACCCGATAAATCCGTAAGTAATCCACTTCTGCTCGGACCGATCTAAATACTTCCAGGGCAATTTCAAACGCCTATTGATGCCGGGAAATGGCTATATTTCGCCAGGTGAGACCGCGGTGCCTCTCGCGCAGCGCGCACGACAGCTCTCTCGGAGCACTTTAAAACCTATAAATTGTTCCGCCGCGTGCGGCTCTTCAGCGGGCGTTGAGCAACAATCGCCGTGGCAGAAATCGGGCATTGCATCCCGCGTAAACTCGTCGCGAGTGCATCCCCGCCGCCGAGGAGAGACGTCAGGAATTTCTCTTCCTCGCTAGAGCTATATACATGCATGCGCCGCGCGCGCGGCGAATTTAGAACGCAACAAGAAGAAATCGCGACACGGGGAAGGAAGGAGCGGCGGAAAAGACGGAGCGGCGGAAGACAGAGGGATCGAGGGAGGAAGGCGCGCCATTTTGATACATAACAGACATTTGCTCTACCGGAGCATTTGTACCGCGAGCGGTGACGCTACGAGAAATTTTAGATATGAAAAAGATACGACGTTCCCTCGCTTATTCCGATGCGCATGTAAATCTGCCGGTTTATCCGAGAAATCCTGTCACTCGTGGATTCTATCGTAATAAGGTACATAGTTTAAACATAACGTAGCTTAAAGGTCTTGGTGTAATAATAATATTTGTGTAATATAGCGTAGTAACATTTCTCCGATATGCTCGCGCGATAATAGTAAATTTAACTGGTCTCGGTTTCCGAGCCTTTAAATACGACGGGTGAAAATCAATTAATTTTTGTACCCATAATTTGCCGATAATATTCAATAACTCGAGGCATTAAAAAAAAATCACCTACGTACAAGGAATAACATAAATGTAATTTGAACCGATAAAACGTAGATGTAATCTCAATCGTTTTATATATAACAAATTCCTATGTACGGTATACGTAATCGATAATTTTTCGCGTGTCGTTCAAGGGGCATTTATCTAACGTGTATTTATTTAAGAGGCAATCTTAAAATATGTGTTTACAGCGCGAAACTTCTCCTTTTATAACAGCACGCTGCGATTACCACTATCCTTATCAACCGTAATCGCGCATCGGTACAAGGATCAGCATCAAGACTGACGCGTTGAGAACCTGAACATCAAAGGGGGATCTACGAGGCACCACGGATGCGTTCTCTCTTTGGAGCCTGTTAAGAACCCCGAGGATTACCTTGAGCGGGGCGGGATTAATCCGCGATTCGAGATCGTCAGTCCCGAGAATGGTACGGACGCCGTGATTTAAATATCTAAAGCATATATCGCGGCGAGAGAAGACACACGCTGGAGGAGAGGAGAGTAGAGTAGACGTAGACGAAAAGGAAGAGGGGAAAAAAAAAGAGACGAGGCGGCAAGACGTATGTACAACAGGAGGAGAAAGAGAGAAAGAAACCGTACGCAATGCGAGTACCTCATTGGTGGAGCCGTGACCGTTCATCTTGCCGTCACCTCTGGTATCCCATTACCGGTCTGCGGCGAAACACTCCGAGGATCGTTCACCTCCCTGCATCGCTTCTCGAAAATGGCGCATCCCGTCCTTGGATGGGACTCGCTCGCGTTTCCGCGAGGACTCTCGATTTTCGATCGTGCCGCGTGCCCCCCCTCCCCCAAGGTCGCCGCTAACGCCGGGTTCAACGACCTCCGGCGGAGGTCCGCATCGATCCGAGGGGGTAACGAGAGATCGATCGCGAGAGACGACGACCGGTTGCCCGGCGCAAGGCGACTTATCTCCTTTACGAACGGAAGAATGCGGAGTGGCCGAGGAACCGTTGTCTTCGAAGTACTGTCCGCGCGATCCCTCTCGACAGCGTTCGCCGCGAATCTCTGTACCGTTCGATATACCGATCGACACGGGGGGGACCACTCGCCGAAAGGCGCGGAGTACCGGATACCAGGCTGCACTCGCGGAGTTTATATCCAGTAAACCGTAATCCTCGATCCTTCGAATCACCACCGATTCACGATTCACGTTCACATCGGCAATTGCGACAATTGCGATCGTCAAAAACGGTCACCTCGCCGGTCGCTCGCGTTTCAGAGTCGTCGCCGGCGTCTTCCCGCGCCGCGTCCGCGCGGCGGTTATTTCGGAGCCGGTTTCTCGCCGGTCGTGTGCCGGTCCCGTCGCGGGGACCCAAACCAAGTGAGAACCACGCTTGCGACGGCGAATCGATCTTTCCCACGTCCTTCGCGTCGGAGCGCTCTTCGCGGACTGGAGAGCGCCGCGGCGCGCGTGCACGGAGTCCATCGCCTATCGCCCCGCAGGTAGACACCCCACCAAATACGCCGCTTGAAATTCGTTGCCGCGAGTTAATAACCCGTTCTCTCTCGTGTACACGGCGCGACGTCGCGGCGTGCGCGGGCGGCCCTGTGTTAACATACCGATCTTCGTCAAACGTGCCGAAGAAAAGGATTTCTAAACCTTCGGCACCGACGCTCCTTACCGGAAGTGAAATTTTCGAAGACGCGCAACCTAAAACCCCCGTACGCTCTTCTAACCCATTTAATTTCATTTAAATGTAAATTTTACGTAAAACGCTCTTCGCACATTCTACAAGAAGAATGTTTTTCGAGAAAAAGAAGGTAGTTTTGTGCAAAACGAATTTTTTTACAGTAATATTTTACGTAAGTAGAGAGCTGCCATTTTTGAAATTAAAATTACTCTATATACGATTAAAAGAGTATATTTTGCCAGCAATGTGCTTTTACCCGACTTGGGATAATTTTTACCGAACTGAAAAGTATTCAAATTAAAAATTGACTTTGTGTGCAAAATTTAAATGCACTTAATTTTCTCCCTTTAAACACGTGTTTCAAGTACAATTACAACTCGATGTATTTTACTGGAAGTAACAGCACAAAATTTACACGGAAATTAAATTATTAAGTTCCGAAGGAGCAAACGGACCAGAAAAAATGGCTGCCTATACGAGATTCTCTCAATAGATACAGTTCCTCGCGGCCTAATCCGATCTCGAATGCCGATCGCGATGCCGTTATCAGTCATTAATCTGTTCGCGCAACACACGGCGCGAGTGTCACGACGGGAGACGCTGCGACATTTTTTCGCGTCTCGCTCGTTGCCAATCGCCGTTCGATCCTCGATCGATCGAGCCGCTACGGAGGCTCGGCGGAATCCCGTTACTACCCTCGCACGCGATCACGCCGCATTTTCCCTTCCGCGATCCGAAAACGTGCGGCCGACACACGTCCGAGTGATGCATGTGCGTGCGTCGAGATCGCGGCTCAGGCTCGATTCGCGCCCGACGACAAGATCGTCCCGTGACGATCGTTTAACTTAACGCGTCCGCGTATGTAATTCGTTGTATGTGCTGAATCATAATAATTGCCCTTTCGTCGAACGCGCGATTACGCTAATTATACGTCGTCGCGGCGCGGCGCGGTCGTGCGAGCGGACGGGGACGAAGCCTCTTACGCGTGCGGGCGGTTAAAGTTCATGTGGCGGGATAATTAACTCGGGTCGGCTTTTCCTCGCGGCGGAAGAGTGTATAATTTTATTCCACGATCAGGACGTAACGGGGTAAAGCGTCTAATGAAATAAAGCTGCAATACCCCCCGAGAACAACTTTAAACGTTATCTAATAATAAGATTACGAAAGATTAATGACAAGAATTTCGCCGTTCTTTTACATTCCACCCTCATTACTCACTGTAGCCGGGCGACGGCCCGTAATTTCCCCAATTCACTTAGCCAATAACGTCTCAAAGTGTCTAGCGGAGTCGTAGGTGCCCCTCAACGCGGAAGGGTTCAGCCTGAAAGGGCAAATCGATCTCGCCACAAAGCCGATAATCCGGCATCCCCCGTCAAAGTAAACGAACATAACATACAGGCGCCTTACCAAGCACGATCTGATCCCTCTCCCCCCCCCCTACACCCCCCTTCGTGTGCATCTACCCCGCGGAGGTCTCCCGTGACCTCGCGTTTATGCGCGGACCAGCCCTCCACCTCCCCCGCAGCCGCCGAGTTTCCCCCGATTGACTGCGACCGCCGACCGCCATTACGTTATACCTGGTCTCACACTCGTCGCATAGGAGAACCTCGGCGCGCTCGGGCTAATATCAGTGCAGCTGCAGCTGCATCGCCGCACTACCGTGCGCGCCAAGATGCAAGGCCTAGGGGGGTCAGCAGGCGGGAGGGGAGATACCGAGATGTCGCGGAGGAGGGGTCTACGACATTGCCTACCGTCTGGTTTCCCCGGTTCTTGCCGCCTGTTTACAATCCTGGAAGACCGAGGCTGGTACACGCCGCCAGTACCGCCAGGTAAGGTAGCCGTTCGGTCGCCGGTTCGGTACTCGGCGCGGTTTACAACGGCCGGGCCGGACGATGCACCACGTTGGTGGGAAGCCTCGGCGAGGGTCCAGGCCGCTAAAAGGGCTTGCCTACGTAGAGCGTACGGCTACCAGCTCGCCGGCGGAGCGGAGAACAAGAATGTATCGCGGGTTTAAGGTTACGGGTGATGATGCCTCGATTATTCGCACGAGCTTCCGACCTCACCGCGATTTATCGGCAACTATCCGCCGAGCAAGTTGCGACGATCATTATACCGCTCGGCGAATAGATTGTTAAATACGCATTCCATTATTCATCAGCGATTTGCCGCCATTATCAGAATAGCATGGGCTCTGAAATTGCAGGATCTTGGGATCAATAGGTCGCGGTAGGCTCTTAGGATTTAGAAACTCCTGACATGTGCAATTTTTCCGTCAAGTACTCGAAATCCTTGTATCCTACGGCTCGTACGCTCGAAAATAAGATAAAAGCGATCAATTTCCGATCGGTCAGTAGATAAGGACGCTCCTATTTGGAATCAGTGAGCCGGAGATGGATCTCGGGCACGAGGTATCTCGGATATTTCGGAAAAATGTACGGGACGTGGCAATCATCAGGGATGACTTCGTATGCAGGCGAGGTAGCCTGGAGGTGCGCGGAGATTTCGGGGCCGATAAAAAAAAGAGGGGGAGTGTTGGGCGGTCGGAGGAAAAGGTGGTTCGCAACAGGGACGTGGCGGGAATCGTGTGACCTTCGATCTCGGAGGAAACCTCCGGTTCTCCATATCCGACGAATGATGTCGTTCGTTAGCCCGTACCGTCGGCCAGCGGCTCTCAACTCGCTCTATCTGGAATTCCAGGAGGAGCGGCCGAGTTACGATGATATCAATACTCGCGAGAGATACACCCGCGAGGGAGGAGCGCGCCATATCTCTCGCGATACCATTGTGGCATGCCAGCCTCTACTCCACGAGTACACTGCCTGCTAAAAGTTCCGAGAAATCGTTCAAGAAAATTGCGAATTTCGATCCCGACCCTTTCAACGCAAAATTAAACGCTCGGCCCAAGTCTCCGGGATCCAAGGTCGGTGAACACCGCCGAGCACCAGTTGCCGTTTCGTGCTCTTTGTCACTGGCCCAGGCATCGCGCGCGCAAACGTCGATTTCACTTCGTGTTTATTAATATTTTCCGGCCATTACATCTCTTATTCCTGTAACCCTAAGTGCTGATGTGCGAAGAGCACCGCGTCACGGTCGAGCAATATGCTCAGTATACCCAGCACGCGATCGTTATTCACACCGCTACCATAATCCGCGCCGATTAGGCACGCTTATCCGCGACGGAGCAGAAAATCGAACGGGCCTTAAACGGCGACTCCAAACCGCGCTGAAATATAAACACCCGTTTCCCGTGAAAAAAAAAAAGAGGAAAGAGCCTCCCCACACCGGATGAACGCTTCCAATATGACGTGCCCGTTTACTCCTAACTCCCCGTATCGCCGTCGCACCCTCGCCCGAGGAGATAAAGACGGGCCGCGCCGGGATTCCATGTGCGTCACGTTTTCGCCGCGCGTTTTGAAATTCGAAGCAGGCCCTGGTCCCTTCCAGGAGTTAACGTTAGCCCACGGCACAGAACCGCGGCTCGTTTTCTTCGCGGTATCGTCGCGCCCGGTCGAACTCACCTCCACCTACGCGCTATGATGTAATTCGCCACACGCGTCCCCGAGATTCTCGGACGCGCGGGATATCCATACCGCGTCTCTCGTCACCTTGAACTTAAGACACCGTGTATACCGATAGACGACCTCACGCGTGTATAAGCCTCGTACGAGCCTCTCGCGAGCCTAACGAATGTGCACGCTTACGCCAGTGGCGTAGAAGGGTGCCGGTTTGCTTCGTTTGACGTTACGCTACGTCGCGATGCTGCCGGAAAATTGCATTAACTGGCTGCGCAATGTGGATATTAATAACAGATCTGGAATTACAATGCAATTAACCCCCGAAATTGGAATTAATTATGGAATTACTGGATCAATTGTAATTCAATATTTATATATCAAATTTCGTGTTTGTTACGTCATAATAGCTCTCGCTCCGACCGTATCTGTTTCTGCAACCGTTTGCTCTAATCTTTCCCATCCCTCTGTATTCCGTAACCATCGCTCCGCGGCGGATATGATGTAGTGTATTTACGACGCGGCCGGCGAGCAATTATGCGTTTTTCACCGAGAAGAGAGCAATGATGATCGTCCGCCGCTCGTAAGCGTAATGAGACCGCGTTACTAATGATCGTACGTTTGTAATCACGTCGAAGGGACCGGATGCCGCCTGAACTCGCCGATCAATCGATGATATACTTGCGACGACCTTGGCAATTACTATCGTATTACGAAGCCGTTAATCGCCCCCTGACATTTTTAGCGTGCACGAAATGTCACTCGATCGCTCTCGTTAATTTCGCGGTAGCTTTGGACGGGCAATAGCGGGTGTTTCGGAGCAGCATGATATTTCCGTGAAATGCCAAACGCTCATACACGACATAATTTTCTTCCCAACTAGCTCGTTACAATTGCCGGCGTATCCTCGTTCAATTAACTTTCCGCGTTAAAGCTTCATTTTGTGCCGTTAACAAATTTTATCCCACGGATTACCGCAATTATATATAAATGAACGTTTGAGCGCAAAGTAACGAAGCGAGATTTCCCGGGCGGAAGCGATGCTAATAGCGTTTAGCAACTTTTTGCCAGCCCCACGAGGGTAACCGCCCCCCGCGTTACGCGGTCCGACGACGTCCGCGTAAGCCGAGGGGATTACGCTTCCCGGACGCTTACTCCAGCATCCTGAGGTAACGACAGGCTTAATCCCTTTCCGGCGAAGAGTGCCGCATCAAAGCGGAACCGACCGCATCCGCCGGTTTTACCGGAGGAAGTCGCTCTCCTCTGCCTGCGCTCCGGCATGCACCTCTCGTGTCTGACGCACGTTCCTCTCCGTGTCCGGCCAACGTTCCATCCTCCCGTCGACAAGCGTCAGGCCCGGGTACAAGCGCGCGTGCTGGAGAACGCGTACGGGTACGCTCGGCATCTCTCCTCCCCGTGCGCGAGCGTGACATAGGAGAGTACTTGGGGATACGAGAAAGGTAAAGGTAAGTGAGGCTCGTGCCCTGCCCGCGCGCGCGGTGACTGAACCCATACAGCATCTCACGTAAGGAGCGCACATGCACGCGCCGATACACGCGCGTGATACCCCGGCGTGCAAACACGCCCGCCCGGTCGGGACGTCAGACCGAAGAACCGTTCGGGGAACCGAGAATCCCATCGGTTAAGATATCGACGTGCTTTTTGGATTAAAGCGCGCGGCGGAGATTTAACGTGCGCATGGGTGGAGAACGGTGGAAGCTGCTCATTAATCCGCGTTATTTTGTTATCGCGCCATCGACCCCTAGGCCGTGAGAAGGATGATTATTACCGCGAGAGGAGTGGGTATAACGACCGCGAAATTATGTGACGTTAACAGAGATATTAAATCTCTCCGATGCTCGTTACTGCCTTCTTATTATCTCAGATTCTTGCGGAGACTTAAAGGCACTTCCATATTATGTGCATTATGTTATTATAGATTGTATAAGTAAAATAAAATATTATTTATAGCCTATTTCAATAAAATTACGTGCTTACGTTCACGTTTTTTTTTGCGAGTTGCTGTATAACGCACAAGTGAAGAAAAAGTCACACATGCAAATTTTGATGGACGGAAATTGACATTCCTAAAAATTGTGTCTTGTTCACGCGTGACAGAAATTGAAAACAGATGCGTAATCGCTATCGACTCGAGCCTCGGCTCAGCGCATCTCCCGAAGGGTTTGTTTAAGTACCAAGAAGTACACGGAAGAGCGCGGCTGGGTGGAAGAGAGAGGAGGTCTTCGTGTACGTGGAAGCGTGTGTGTGCTCTTTGCTCCAGTCTGTCATAAACCTTCCAAGAAGGAGGGTCTTGATTACGAATGTCGCGCTTAGAAGAAGTGACATATTCACGATAGACTAATCGCCGCGTTTGCATTTGCGGAACGCTCGCGCGTATTTGTCATGCCGGAGTGACCGAACGCAAACGAAAAGAATACGCGATGAAAGGAATACCCATAAACAAGATCACGTACCTTGTCCTCGCATGACTTATGGCAGATGTATTTGCACACTGAAAATAAAACAAAACTTCCATAGGTAACACGAATGGATTCTTCAACCTTATTAATTTTATATTTAATAATTATTCAATGTCGCCAGCGATAATTAACAACGTCAGTGATCTAGTCGAATTGGCGAGACGCCCGCCTAGGGAGGTCCAGGTTCAAACCCTGGCTGAGATAATATTTTTCGCAATAAATTTTCTGTATTTAAAAAATGCCAGGTATGGTCAAGAGAACACTAATGTTTTTATTAACTTTAAATGGTGAAATAGAAATAATAGATTTATAGATGGATTCTAATTGGACGGTAAGTAATTTCGCACACAGTTTTGATTGCTCATTAGCACACGCCGCGTGTCATTAAAACCAGCATTGTTGCAAGCATCATAATAGCTTCTTATTCGATCCGCGCGGTATGTTAACTTACAATCACGCTAATTGCGGACTAGTAGACCCAGACGCCCAGTGATCAGCCCGACCCAACTTTCACGCGCGTACACAAACGTGTGTACGATCGAGGGTGCATCTCTGCATCGATCGTAATAATCATCTCGCGTGTAATGTAGAGCAGGGCAATGAAACGTAATACCAGTAATAACGCTTAATAATATTAATAAAAGGGAAAAATGCCGAGTCTCATCCCCGGCGGCCTTGATTTAACCGGCACTCTCAGTAGCTTCCGTATCAACGATTGATTCGAAAGTACTACCGACGAGTGCCAGCTGTTACCCATTTCATTGCCCTGAAGGGAATGATGTTATCGACTCACCTCTGCAGCAGGAAGCTTGCTTGATCACCGCCTGGTGGCACAAATGACATGGTCGTGGTTTGCGCAATTGCTTGGTGCGGAACACGTGACACTGGGGTTCGAAGTCACTCTGAAACATGACAAGAGGAGGCCTCCAATTAGTACCACGATCGTTTCGGATGATCCAAAAAAAGAAACGTCAGCGACTGGCGCCATTTCGTACTTTTTGCGACCGACTTTTTCGTCGGCGTCGATCAAATTAGTTGCGAGAACCTTCCGAGCGATTAACCTCGTTAAAGCATCAGAATTATAAATGAGGAGTCTGTTCAAGGTAATGATACTCGAAGAAGAAACGCCTCGTGTTTGAAACGAGGTCGCAGATTTCAAATCTCGACTCCGGGACACATTATCGTGATAAAGCATTTATATGCGAAATCGTCAAGTTGGGAGAGAGCAATCTTTAAACACAAATTTACCTAACATAGCATTTATCTTTCTCAAACACTTATGACTTATGGTATCTCGATGTATCACATTCAATATTTGGAAATAAATTATTTTATTAGCCCGTTGTTCTTTTTCATACCCTATTGCGTGTAAAAAGATAATTTACAATTATATCGGCTGGAACAATATTGGATCCCGGATTAACATTAGTGTCACATTTGTGTGTGACACGAGAGAACCAATGAGAAGGTTCTTGACATTAAAAGGATCTAAATGAATCGGAATCTGTGGAACAATAATGTTATTACTGACGTAACGAACTTTTTGTAAAACAAAGTGTTAGAGTGCGGCGCGCGTTTGCAATACTGTCGGCTCGCAACGAGCTCGTGTGATTAATCACATAACAAATCAAGGATCAGCTCCACTTAATCACTGCTCCGAGAATCTCTCGGCCGCGCGCGCTTCGCGGCAATTATAATCATTCTCATGTGTGGCTTTTCTACGGCCGCAGATGGGAGAAGGCTCTCGAGCGGACGGCCGGTGCATAAATTGAGAAAACAGAACAGGCATTCATTAGGTTCGCGTTTATCCCCGGATACGCTGCCGGCGGAACGCTCGCCTCTATGACTCCGGTACGACAGTCAACCTGTTAACAGTACTTACGCCGGTGCACAGCACTCTATCGGGGGAGGCTCAGTCCGCCAAGTTATGCGCAAATAAGCGCCCGAGGCGCGCTGCTGTATCTTCCGCGAAGAAGCGCGGCCTCCGATTACGGACACGCGATGCACGTGGTCCTCTTCCACGAGAAATACCCCGTCTTTTCACCCACGTTCGATCGAATCCCCGCGGAGAAAAACGCGAATTTGAATACGAGTTACGGTGCTGGGGAGTCGCGCTCCGCGAAGCACGACTGAGCAATTGCGTATACGCGGATAGTTCAACAAATCTTTGTAGGAAAGGATTCCCTTAAAGTAAAGACATTCCGATGTAAACGGTGCCGACTTAAAATACATCGTATTTTAAGGAAGGCTCTGCAATGGCTTCATATTGTTCTTCAGAGAAATTCTTATTTCACATTAAAAAAAAAAGAGTGAAAGAGGAGATATGTCAAATTATATATTGTAGAACAGACTACATCGCAATGTACGAGCACAGCGTCGTAATGGACTGCGAAAGGTTCGCGAATGCGTGTACTTACGCACACGCATGTTATCTCTCGCGCAGATATTTAGCGAGTCGCACGTGTGCAGCGCAGTAATGAAACGTTTTTTAACGAGACACGTAATTGAGACGCGAGAAAAACACGCCGCTCGAGGGTTCTTGGATGAAATTCGTACAACGTCCCGCCGCTGCTGCGTTAATTTTATTACATATGGCGAATTTCTTATAAACTTCGATTGGCAACGGATGCATCGACCGGTCCATTACCGAGATGCAATATTTTGCAATTGTCACTTTTATTAGCATCGTGAAAAAAAAACACGCACTGTGATTTATTATATCGTATGGACTCTGCACGCGAGGTCTCGGGAGATTTTTTACTGAACATTATATGCCGCGATGCTTTCTTTGCTCATCGTCATTGTAAAAAATATTACGTACTTATTCTTTTGTCAAACGATAAAACATACGGTTCTCCTTCTCATGTTTCGTCTACAAACACTGTATTTTCAAACTTACTCTCTCATTGATTTATTCTCGTATTATTGTCAATGCATATTGCACAGAAATACAAATTCTTTGAAAGTCAAACACACGTTTTTAACATTTTGTTACTGCTTATTTGATTTGCAACTAGTAAACTTATTATATTAATATATTTAAGAAACACAAGTAAAAATATGAAATAATCTTTGCTCGTGAGAATTTGTCAAAAACTCGAGAAGATGTAACGTTATTTTGATTATGAATTTTATAATTCTATAAATATTTCCCATATCACCTCTTATCAGTTCTAACGAATTTAATTTCATCTACTATCATATAATTCTCAAATATTAAACGTAATAATAACGATTATATTAATTATTTGCTCGTGACTATTGCGCAGAAAGCACTGTTTAAAGATCATCAGAATTCCAATGGAATGCGCGAATCGAGATAAAATGGCTATTTAAAATCAATGAACAGTCTCCCAATAGTATTATATTTTAATCCCCTTAATGATAGCACATCCAATGCGTTAACTAATTATTGAATATGCGCTATCCGACAATGACGTGAGTAAAGAAACAAAGAATAATAATATAAATGTAACAATGCATACTGCTGTTGAATTTTGCAGCGATTACGTGTAAATCTCACTCACTAATTGCAGGATTCATTAATACCCCAGGACCTCTGACCTCGTTAAAACAAAGCACCGTCATCGTTGGTACGGAATCTAATTGATCTTTGCAAATTGAAAGAACTTGATGAGCTCTTGCGAACTTCTTGACATTGTCTGTCTTTTAAAATTCTACAATTTCCACATAAAAAATTTGTTAAAGGAGATTTTATGTCTTATTATGTGCCCTTTTTCCTTCGCTATATATAATCTTTTATCCTTAAAAAACTTATATAACTTAAATTTCAATTTGACAATTTAATTTCAATTTTATTACTTGTATATTATTAGAAAGATTTTAACATTTTCAATATGTATTTTTCTATGTTATATTAACTTGCTTGATCATTTCTATGGCAAAAATTATACGAGACTAAAGTTTATAAAGCTGACTGGGGTATTTCTAATAACTAAAGTTTTTTGGATCAAACTTATTGTAGTCGAACGTTTACATTGATTTTGTTCGCGATTTAATTATGCAAGTAGCTTTACTTTGCTCGATAAAACTCGCACGGTTAAACGAATTATCCAATTTAAATGCACACGTGCATTTTTCGTTCTACGGTCAAGACAAGTTTTCTTACGCGATACACGCAAACGGATTGTGCGTAGATGAAACGTTACGGTAGGATTTGGCTTAACGAGCGGGCTGATTTAGGATCATATCGTGGATAATCCACCTTGCCGCGAGTGGATAACTATATTTCATAATAGATGCAGTGGATCGTACGATATATCTTGTAACGTGTAATTTCAGCATTGCGCGCGTTCAATGGGTGCGATATCTATATAACGTTGTGCGGTCTAGTGCAATTCGTGATAAATGCATACGACGGGACCAGTCTGTTTTAATGAGTCTGAAACGAGCCAAATAGTTCTGCGGTTCTAAGCACCTGTTATTTCAATAAATTCAGAGAACTATTACAATCTAATAAATTGTAATCAGTAGGACCATTTCCATGATAATATCGCGAGAAAATTTCTCGTACATAATTACATTACAAGTTGAAACTTGCTTATAGATCGAAATTTTTCACAATAATAATGAGAAAAAATTAAACTAACTAGTCAGAAAATTGATTAAAAAATAGAAATATCAGTGAGAGAGAGAGAGAGAGAACAATAGAAAAAATGACCAAATAAATTCTGAACATAAAATTGATGTAACATTTTAAGTTTGATGTAACAATATTTAAGAAGTAATATTACATATAACTACATAAATTACAACAACAAAAGTTGTCTTTGTCTAACAGTTATTGCCCTACCCTGTATATGTTTTTAATAAATTCATTATACACATATTAATTAACTTGTACAACGACTTGTCTGACATAAAAATGTAAAAGAGAATTACGACATACCCGAATTTCTTTGAAAACATTTTAATCTAAGGGAAAATAAATTTGTATTTTAATTAGTTTGCTTCTTAATTACAACGATCGGTTGTCGTCTTACAACTCGCGGTTCTCCAAGTGAAAACTCGGGACCAGAGTTTCGCAGTACTTTTTTTTAGTGAAACCAGCACCTCAATCTAGATTCTATTTATGGATTTTGCGTCTCTGATTTTACGGAGCTTATGCAGAAAGTCAAATGCTCACGGGTTCAAAGCTCGGGCAAGCGATTCAAGTGGCATCAAGTGCGCTTTCTCTGTCGCGATATCGCATAGGCCTCAAGCAACGCGAGTTCGTTCGAAAGAAAACGAAGAGGAAGAAACGACGGCGGGCGAACGAGAGCTCGAACAGAGCCGGCTTTGTCGGGTCGCGTTCGCGCTTGCGACTCGGAATACTTCGACTTGCATTAACCGAGAAAGAAAAGACGAGAACTCCGCGTCCTTCCCCTCGATCTCTCCCTCCCGTTCAGAGACTCGGAGCCTTCTACTTCCCCGATGATTTTATCCTCGTGTCGAACGGTCTAGTGGGTGGGCGATATGCAGGAAATACTGACGCGGACTATTATTAGAGTGGCAGATAACCCTAGACGCATTCTCCAACTTTTCTCTCTGTGAAATGTACAACTGGTTTATCTCTTTTATGAACTTTGCGTTACGTTGAAGGCAACCGTATTTCTAACAGAAAGCACATTGGTACTGAAACGTGGCGGAAGGGAATCTCTTCATTTCAAGTTCGGAAGACAGAATAATACATGTACCATACGCAGAGCAAACATCAGGCACGCGCTATTAATCAACCACGACGACGATTCGCATTGGTCTAATCGTTCGCCATTTGATCATATGTACCCGAGTCGCGAACTGATCGCCGCTGACAAACGGTTCGCCAAGGTGGCCGACCCGTGTCGGCGAGGAAGCGGCAGCTATAGAAGAAAAATGTCTGAACAAGCGATCGGACCCAGAAACGAGGCTAACGCTTGCAACGACAAGATCTCCGAGCTCGCATGGCGGCTCGTGCACAGCAAACGCCTTGTATCGCCGTTGGCACGTAATCGCGCGGCCGTGTCTTCGCTGGAGCTTAGTTCTTCGAAAGCATCTCCGCGATCGCGTTACTACGGAAGCGGCGCGTGTAATGGAGAACGACGGCGCGAGGATGAAGAGGAAGTTGGGGAAATCAGGCAGATCTGCCGGAACGAGCAAAAATGCCCCGCTTCAATCCTCAACTTGGTGGAGACCGCTATCTAAAATCCTCTTATACGTTTTTACTTTCAAGTACACGATGCCTTACACATTTCTGCACTTCTTATTCTAATTTCTTATAACTTGCGTACATATTTAATATTGCAATGCAGTCCCAAGTTGAGCTCTTCAGTCGTATCGAGATCAAAATTAATCGACGTTGCGAGAAAATGCTCCGGGAATTTTCCGATTGTGTCAAGTAGAATGTTACGAACAATCCAAATAATTCGATTACTAATTGTGGGCCCCAAAATGGGCTGCTGTCTTCTTTTCCCCCCTAGAGTGATAATTGCGCTATCCGAAGCTATAAAATGATACTTCCTGTGGTCCGCCGCGGACGAAGGGAATAACTCTCCAGGTGAGCGCGAGCTTAACAAATTGCGGGAGCGTGCGGCGAGCTGTGCAGAAAAGAATCCCGGGATCCGTGCTCGCGAAGCGTGGCGATTTTATATCTGATGGCGCGCTCGTGTCCTGTGAAGCTTCACGAGGTGTGGCGCCGCGCGCTCTGCAGTGGCGCGTGATGACGGGCGGTCCGTCGGGACAAGGGGAAACTTGCGGATACCAACCACGCTTGTAATTCTCACCCGAGCCTCGGCAATTAATTAATTAACAATTTACATTTCATTACCGTTTATTAGATAAGATACCGATTTCCGCGTTATTTAATTGACCATCGATTCGGATTTTTCGATCTGCCGGACGGCAAACTTGTTAAACATAACTTATGCATGCTTGAGAGATTAAAACCGTTATAGCTGAAACAGGTATTCCTGGAATATTATAATTCGCCGGCTCGCGCGGCCACGGCGGCGGGCAATCTTTTTGTTTTTACATCATTTTTGTAGCGCGTGTCGTGCAATGCCGATAACACATTCCCGATCGTAACTTTGCCTTTGAGCAGAACGATAACTCACAAAGTCGCCGTGCGGCCATTGGCATTCCGGACGCGACGTTGCTCGCGTAATAAAAAAAGAACAATGGAAGGAAAGAAGAGGAAGGGATCGAGAATAAAGATTCGGACGGCATAACAATGGGAGTAGAGGGAAGCAGAGATGTAACGAAAGGATAAATAAATCTTTAGGTATCCAAGAGCGGGAGAAAGAGAGAAATAGAAAAGGAGATAATATGATGCATGTCTCGTAGGAAACCCCGCGTCTTGTTACGATCGTTTCCAGTAAGGATTAAAATATGCACAACTTGAGAAGAAATCGATACCTTGCAAATAATATCTGCTTTCTAATTTTACTACTTTTAATCGTTCGGTCGAAACGTTTAACTCAGCTTGACACTTCATTTCGTAATGAAATAAAAACACGATTCGTACTTGAGGAACGTCAATAAATTCGAGCAATTTAAATAAAAATATGACACATCAAACAATCCATAAGTCAATTAGAAATTTTAGTTATTTTAATAAAGAAATCTATCTCTAACTGATTAAAAAAAAATATGCGAGATATTTCGTATAGCTTCGAATGAAATTGAATAAAAGTATATACTTC
>NW_011967241.1:1117014-1128865 GCF_000949405.1 Vollenhovia emeryi | reverse complement strand
ACAGTTATCACTGCGATTTTCAGTTACTTATAACTGTGAATCAGTGACTATTCACTGTTTTCAGTGATGATCCACTGATTGACTTTTAGAGAGTAAAATGAGGAATAAAATCGTAACAATATTCGACTACAGTACTTTGCTAGCGTCTACAAAGATTGTCTCTCGTGTAAAGCCGCATTTCTTTTAGAATGCGACACAGTTACGCCACTGGTCGCACAATTTTGCCACCTCGATAGCTTCAAACTGGCATATCGCAATTTCACCGTGGCCGAATCCACGATGACATCGAAACCGCGGCGGACGAACGGCGGGAACGAGAACGAAGGTCGTGAAACGAAGATTAAGAAAGGAGTGGGCACGGCCGCATGATTGGTAATCCCTTCGGCCGGTAAATCCGGCATGGAAATGGAACGGAGCGCGCGTTCGAAGAACGATATTCGTTATTCGTCGGACGCCGGTGAGCGTGCGTGAGTTCACGCGGGACGACGTGCGTTAGAGACCCGCGCGATCACGCGCCAATAAATTTCCATTTAGGGCCCCACGTTGCCCAACATTTAAGTCCGGGTATTGAGTTTCAAGGCGAATTTCGCGTCCCGGTCGCCCGACAGAAGGTTCGCCGGACGTTGACGAGGGTGGCTGTCAAAGTCGGCATAAAGGAATTCTGCTCTGGGTGATATTCCTCGAGTACGATTGATTTACTTTACCGTAACTCATCTTCCACGTTTAGTTCGCGCACGCTTTTAAAATGCTAATCCTGTATTGATTATACGGCATTGTACGCGATCCATCGATAGTCCACTGAAACTTTACTGCTTAAAGTTTGGAGAAGACCAAAGCAGGCTGAACGCCGGTTCAGCTCCCTTTTAAGAACTTAAGAAAGATTGATCTCAAACTGGAAAAATGGAATCTACATGAATTTCCCCAAGTCCCTCTTGTGCAAAAGTAAACTGTGAATTTTATTTCCTCCCGCTGCATGATTATGTTTATCCGGGATGCAAAGACGAAAGTTTGCGCGCAACGAAACATGGTACCTACTTTGTTACAATGCGTTTCATCTCGATCGTTCGGGGATCACGATTTTGCGAGATGCAATCCGCGTGTCACGCGCAGGCAGCGAAACCGAGACGCCGGCGATTGACAATGAACTTGGAGATACCGCGCGGGATAGACGAGAGGTATTTTCGCGGCGCATCCAGATTGCGTGGCTGATAATGCGGCCTTGCTGTACTCGGCGCACCGCACGGCGCGAGAGAGAGATTATATTGCACGTGCGCCGGACGTATAGTGCACGGCGATTCAGCCGGCGAGGTAAAATGCTGCATGACGAACAGCCGCGACTCTATCTCGCGGCGTGCCAACCGGTTTCTTTGCGCAGAAAATTTTGCACAGGATCGCCCGGGATGTCCGTGAATTGAGGTACACGTGCGCCGATGATCGCGCCCGAGCTACCGCGAGGCGCACGGCTCAACGCTGCGGGAGGATAGATTACATTACATCTTCGTACAAGAACGTTCTTCCGGGTTTTTAGCAAAAGCCAGCATTTCCTCACACGCGATGCTCCGCGAGATAATCCTAACTTTCTCGTATGTGGAATGCCTGCCGCTTATATCCAGAAATAATGCGGAAAGAGATTTTTAATGGCACTGTGTGATTCATCAAAGGTAAAATTTCATGCACGAGTCAGAATAGAAATTTTAGTCATTTTAAACGAGGGAATCTATTTCAAACTGATCGAAAAATAGGAGGTAATATGCGAGATGTTTGAGTGATAGATATATCTTGTGTTAGCTTCGAATTAAACTTAATAAGCATAAGTACTTGTTTTTCTATAGAAATTAATTATTTTCGTTAGAAAATATTCAAGATGAATTAAAATGCATAGCAAGTTGCTATTAAATGCGATAAATGGTAGGACAATTTCACACTATCGTTGAAGCGTAATGTTTTAATAAAATTCGTTCCTCGTATCTTTATTAATTTTTGATAAAAAAAGACACACGTCGGACTAGCAAAGGCAATTAATGTACGTACAAACTGTTGCGTTAGTCGACTTACGCAAATCAATCATTCAGTGTCACTCAAATGCGAGATAAGCGTGGACTCTCTTATTTCTATCGTCTCGGCTAATCCTTTTCTCTCTACCATGAGAAAACAAATCCGATATACGCGTGTGTCTGCCATTTGTCAGCCACGGTCGTGTGCGGTTTTTGCAGCCCTACGACTGAATGAGATATGAACCACTCGAGGAATCTCGCCGCTCTTTTGTGAGGCTTCGGCACATGTCCTTTTCTCAGAACACATGGTAATTTCAGCCCGTTCTTTGTTCGCCGCGGCCGAAAACCATCGCCTTAATAAAGAATTTACAAATCGCGATAGTTTTCTAAATATAAAAAAATGAAATAAAATGTTTGAAACAAAACTGACCTAAATTAAAACGGTAAAAAGTTCTTAAAATTATTTTCAATTTCATACAAATTAAAATATTAAAACGACTATTCTACAACAATAGTTGCATCATAAGAAATAATGTTTCCACGTCTCATTTATCTTGTCAAATCTTTGCTTATATTTAACCCTTTAAACTTCCGCGATATTTTTCGTAACGCGAGTCGCGTAAGAGAATTTGATGAGAAGGCTTTAATATAAAAGTCAATTTATATCTTCTACACCTCAAATATTTTTCTTATTTACTGAGATTTCCAGGTATATAGATTAGAAGAGATTTGATTTTGGAAATAAAATATTTCTTTTAAAACCCTCTCGATCTTAAAATTAGCATAATTATTTGTGTGCTGACTTGATATACCTTGAAGCATGTAAATCTTACATATGACGACGATATATGTAAAATATTAGGGAAAGCAATATCCGACTTGGATTTAAAATGGCTCGCATGATCCGCAGCGGGAGATCGAAGGTCGGCTATTTTTCAAAGAACTATCTTACTGGACCATACATTCCGGGCGGATAATAAGACGTGGTTCAATCCGGCCAAGGAAATCAGAGTCGGGTAATCCCGGGGCCGTTTGTCATCGTTAGGTAATCCGCGACGATTTCCGCGACGGCGCGGAGTCACGCTATGCGTCAGTTATTGTATTGTTAGAATTTGTTTTCGCGACTCCCCGTGACCAAATATAGAATACGCTTTTGCGCGAGTAAGTGCGGCGCCGCGTTAAAAATGGGTCAGCGAAGCCGCACTCGGGATGGATGATCGGCGGGAACGTGCGGCGGAATGAATTTATCGCGCTCTTCCTTCGTGGCGCCGTTGCAGAATGCCACTTTACAAAATCGCTCGTGAAATATCGTCGAAATTTCATCGGGCGCGCAGTGCGCACGTGCGTACGTCCCCCGTCATATGCGTCAGCGTCAGCTTCGATTGCCACACAGTCGAAAAAGCCATAAAGGCGAAGGAACGCCGACCGCTGGTCGAAGACACCACGTGTCGACCGTACGGGGCGTGTTATTACTCGGAAACATCATAATCCTATATTTTCAACGCGGACGGACACGCGCACACATGGGTGGAAGAGAGAAATATAAATCTCTTCTGGTCCCTTCATTACTGCGACGCTCCCAATGTGCCCGTGGAATTTATTCATAGAGTCGACGTGCCTGCGCGGACTTAAACTATTAACGAACGTATCCATGGGAGGTGCGGTTTTCTCCCTCGCTATGTTTTACGATTATTTTACGAACCGTGAAAATGTGGAATTACTATAATATTTTTATCCTGCAAATCTTGCAGTTTTATGGTTTAATAGATATCATTTTATGTATTATATTAGTCTACATGCGGCACGTACCTCTTTTTATAATGCTCTTCTTCTTCTTACTTTCGTACATTTTATAATAACGAGTGAGAGAAAACGCCGAGAGAACAGTTATTTAGATTTAAATGTACAAACACATTTTTGTAATACAGAGAGTTTATAATGAAAGTACAGTGGCAGTTTTGCGAGCGCACATGGAATAATCCAACTTTCTGTCTCTGCGCGATCCCTTCGTATCTACTTTTGTATCAGTGAAATGGTGAAAAATAGTGGAAATCCGCTCTTTGCCCCTGGTTAAAGCGCTTCGAAGCTTTTGCGACCAAGTACTGCTGCGAGCAGTACCTTTCACCCCGTTATAGGGAAAAAGACGCTTTACGATTCCACTCTCGTCGGTCCCGTCTACTAAAAAAGCGATAAGCGCTTCACTATCCCGGTTTTCACATAAAATGTTCAGCAAGTTCTTAACAAACCGCTCGGCCGACCAGAAACAGCTGTTACCGACCCAAAGTTTTCGAAAGATTAAAGAAGAAATTCGTAACGCTCGTTATCTCCCGCTTGTGCTTTATGGTCCGGACACGCGGATATTTCTTTCATAATGTACTACATTCGCCGTGGATACCCTTGTTTTTGTCAAAAGTATTATAGAAACAAAGCTTGGTAATTTGACGACATCGTAAATCAATTTAAAAAAGTTTCAAATTTTTAGTCAATCGAAAGAGCAATTGATTTTAATGTAATTTTTAATTTTGCCTATTGCAGTGTGTGTTTGATATTATCAGTTTGCTATTTATAATTCAGTTCTTACTCAATCGTTATCTCCCGCTTGTGCTTTATGGTCTGGACACGCGGATATTTCTTTCATAATGTACATTCGCCGTGGATATCCTGGTTTTTATCGAAAGTATTATAGAAACAAAGCTTGATAATTCGACGGCATCGTAAATCAATTGAAAAAAAGTTTCAAGTTTTTAGTCAGTCGAGACAGTAACTTTTTTTATGTAATTGTTAATTTTGTTTATTGCAATGTGTGTTTGATATCATCAGTTTGCTATTTATAATTCAGTTCTTACTCAATCGTTATCTCCCGCTTGTGCTTTATGGTCTGGACACGCGGATATTTCTTTCATAATGTACATTCGCCGTGGATATCCTGGTTTTTATCGAAAGTATTATAGAAACAAAGCTTGGTAATTCGACGGCATCGTAAATCAATTGAAAAAAAGTTTCAAGTTTTTAGTCAGTCGAGACAGTAGTTTTTTTTATGTAATTTTTAATTTTGCCTATTGCAATGTGTGTTTGATATTATCAGTTTGCCATTTATAATTCAATTCTTATTCAATTTTCATGTTTAGGATATAATTAATCTGTTGTTTCAAGTATCTTGCGCAACAACTTGTAATCCCAACACGCACCTGTCGGATTTAGGGTCAATGATGATGAAATACCTTTCAAGTCATTCATGCCAGAAGCCTTCGTACCTCGTTGCCATTCCAAAGAGGCATAAGGGCAGATGTCTACCAGATAATTTACGTAATCCTCCAATCAAGCGTTTCATTGTTCTCGGTAGCAACGGTGTATATGATTTGCTTAAGGCAAATTGAACGTACTTAGAGCCTACTCCTTTGAGTGACGAGAGAAGTCGACAATGTCGACGAACTCACTAGAGATCGATCGATTTTCAATTGTGTGGTGCAATTTTCTTAATTAAAAAAAATTAGATTTGCATTATTGATACGTGTATATAGTTTTCATTTGTGTTTATTAAAACGGAAGGATAAGAGACGGTTTCGGACAAAGTCTTGTCCAGAACTTCAATAGAGCGAGAGACGTGTATCACATAAAGTGCACATCGCTCGCGCGTGGATGTCGCCATCTTTTGCCGGTATGCATACGCGAGGGGTTCGGAACTTGGACTTAAGCTTAATTACTGCTGATCGCCGAGCGGCGCGATAATTGGAACGCTCCCGAGGCTAATTACGGGGAATGCACGAGCGAACGGATGCCGGATGGTTTATAATCCTGACTATCTGTTTCTCGGATGGACACACACGCGCGTGCGATGCGTCACGCAACTCACGAACACGCGATACTCGCTTAATTTGACCGGCATGTTTTCATCGCACTAATTCCGGTAATTATGTCATGAATACAATCGTGGCGCCGCGATACGTAAGAGCGGCTCTTATCTTCTGGTTATCCGGTTTACGACTATCGTCGAGTCGGCCACCGCCGACAGTGAATGATGGGTTATCACGGGTGACTTTGCGTTGTCGCTTTTTAACCCCCTTTACAGCGTTATTCCGAGTGTTTCAACAGACTCGTCTAATAAACGATTAGAAATATATCAATTTGTAAACTCGGTCTCGCAACTACACATGTAACAAATTTTAACTTTTTAACGCGAATTAATGGCTCGAGAATTCTTGTCAATTCTGTTACACTCCAAAACCTAACAAGTATTACGAAGGCTATCTGGTATACGATATTTTATTACATTCCGATTCGCCACAGGACATTGCTTCGTAGAATTTGAAGCCGTTCATTATTAGAGCGACTTTTCCAGGACTAATCCGACCGGTTAACGGAAGAATTATTAACGTCGGCAGCAAAAAGCTCCCTTATATCTACGCAAAGTCTCTCTTACCTACTTTCTCCGTTGTTTATCTTGGCAGAATAGAGCGGCGCGGTCGCTTAAAGCATTAGCGTCGGGCGGTTGACCTCAATAATTTAATGCATATTACCGCTGGTTTATGCACAACGCCTTGTTTAGCGGAGACAAAGCGTTGGACTCTAAGGGGGCGAGGAGGGGGGTGGGTGGGTCGACCGAAAGTAAAACGCAATTCTTGTGAGCCGCTGTTGCGGTTTCTTTTTTTCGTAAAAAGTGCACGACGCGCGACACTCGCTTGCATTTTACAGCAATGTTAAGTGTAAGCCTTCCCTGCGTGACCGCGTGATTTGTGGCACGCGTCAAGTAAGCTCCACGGTAAAATTTTATGCACTCGCCCGTACAAACGAAAAAGTGTAACTAAGAAGTTACAGGCGGGGAGAAAGTGACGAAGTTAAGTTAGAGTTGCCAAAAAGAGTAACTGCAACCGTAACTTCGTTACAAGTAACGAGTTACTTGCCCACCCTGCGAATGTATGTACGAATATGAAGAAATGAAGGAAGTTGTTTCCATGAGTATTAGAGTACCCGAGTATTAGCAGACGAACAAAATCAATTATCGGGATTCTAATCATTTATTATTTCAGTGTGTCATCCTAATTACTGATATCATCGTTACGCTGTAAGTATCGGTAAAAATAACGTAGCTTCAAAAGCTGTGAGTTTGCACTCTCGGCCGTGCCTGCAGCGTACGGACTACTAAACACGAACAAATTAGATGCAGCATGCGGTCGGGAATCGGATGTAAAGTTACCTAGTCATGTGCCGGGTATTACCGCGAGTGGCTCGAGGATAAAATTCCGATCGTCGCTACGGCGAAGTCATACAACGTATCATTGAAGTCACGATGGGAAAATGGCGACGGTGAGATCTCTAATCCCTGATTAGAAGTCGCCAGCGCCTTTCTTAATGACTTATCGTTAATTAAATCTACGCTCTTCGATCTTCCTTCCTTTATACGCTCCGCGTAGCTTCAGAAACTAGGTTGCAACTTTTCTTTTTTTCAAACGCGTATGTCGACGGGCCATTTGATCGCTCAGATTGCGCGCCATTTGTGGAATTTACAGAGCGCGATTAATTTTACCTGCAGATTTCCTAACCAATTTGGAATTTGATCGTTAAAGTGTTTTATCGTAAATGTAAAACATCGGGTATTTAGTCCATCGATATTAATGACATATATTTATAAAACTCGAATGGAAAGCATCTATCAGTTAACAATCACTCTTGAGTAAATATCAATGGCGTATACATTTGACTTCATGACTGTTACGTAACCGTAGCAACAAACGGCGCAATTAATGTCAACCTTGGCGATTTCTAGTCATACTTGCATAGAATATTACCAGTAAGGACTTAGTTGTCATATATCATGTACATTCCTTACCTACTGCACAACGCAGTCTGCGCAAAAGAAATTTTACTTCTCTTAAGAAAGATACATGCTTCGTTTTATTTTAATAATAAACTATCGTCGCGTTACTTTTTTCAAACGCGCCATGATTAATAAATGCCGACGGTAGTGAGGTAAAAATGCGAAACGGCGATATGGTAAATTGAATTGTATTGCGTAATTATGTCTTAGCCCGAGAAGTTTCTTGTAAAACCGCTTAATCATAAATCTTCCAGTTTTTCTGCGGCAGAAAGTACCAATTATCCTCAAGTAACCATTGATATCCCTGTAACAATCTACGACGCTCTTCGGCGTTTCTATGCGCGGAGGAAAACTCGTCAGATAGTAACGGAATAAGGTCCTAGGTGGGCGTGGAGGCAGAAGACGTATTTCCACGTTGATGGGATTATAGCGGACATAAATAACGGAATGAACGTATAACACAATGCGATAGCAATACGCGATGAGAACTTTCGAATCTAGATCTTTCGTCCCAGGTCATCTCGCTGCAGCAAACAATTTTTTTGCGAGCGTCCGGAGTCAAGAGTTTCATGCATTTGCCATTACAGCATAGATCTATACATAGATCTATCGTCCTATTCTATTTGCACCAACGTCGCGTAGCATAGAAAGATTTACGGGGTTAGAAAAATTATGCGTTTACTATATTAAGTGCAATAATTGCCAGACGAGAGAGTCAATAGAAATTATTAAGTTTTTAAATATCTTGTGTAATGTTAAAAAACGCTACGTACCAGCCGTAGATTTTTAATTATTTCATTTCTAAAAATTTACAGCTCTATCACAAATATAAAGAGAGAGAGAGAGAGGGGGGGGGGCTTTGAGAATAATTTTATACGTTAAAAAAATATCACAAAGATATACTGTCGGTCTATTGCGATCTACGATTGAGTCTGTCGCGAAATCGTTCGATTCATAGAAGCATCGTTTCCGATCCGCTGTTCCCCATTGAGAAATCCTTTCACGTGTGCGCGTATAGACACGTATTAGCTCACGTGGACCTCGTAGCTATCGAAGACATACCAATAGCTTCTCGACGAAGCTACGGATTTATCGGTGAATCGTCGCACATCCTTGCGCATACGCGCATAAGCGCGCACACAAACACATTATATGCATAACAGATCCGTAGATACTACCAGAGCTCCCATTGTTCCACGCGATACACGGATTTGCTTTTGCATAGCTCGTTATCGTGCGACCGCCGAAGGAAATGTGACTCCACCGACAAACCCGATGTCGTAAGCGACACAGACACTAGTTCCACATATAATTCACAATGTAGCTATTCTCATTTTGACGTGTATAAATTATCGATACGGTGTGTGCATCGATAGTAAATTCAAGAGATCCGAGCCTCTTTTATGACAATTATCATTCGACCGCGTCTCTAAATTGTCTCACGTCGAGACACACAAATTTTTGAATATAAATCAACGTCGCAAACGCTCCCTCATCTTAATTCTTAGGACATACGCTCCCAAGATTATTTACTCGACAAATTTACTTGAGATATTTCTGAAACCGTCTATTCGGCGCTGGCTACGTCAACATTAATTCAAACCAGATCACCGTTTCTCCGAAGCCAACTTAGGCCTGACGCAATATTAACGGTCACGAGCACCCTCGTAGATCTGTATCGTCCTAGATCTGTGTACCTTCGTCCCAATTGGCTATCTCCATGGGATTTATAGCCGGCGATTCAAGCGCAACACGCGTCGCCGTACGTCATGATTGTAAGTCAGCGACCGTGCGTGCCTTCCTACATCGAGTTGGCCACTGTTTACGCAACGCCGCATTGCGTTCCGTGTAATTTCAGTGTCCTATATGCGAGCGTCCCGCCGCGCCGGTTCCATCGCCCGATGTCTCTCATCTCGCGAGGTGTCTCGCGGAGCATTCGCGCGGCATCGCGACGTGGAACGGCCCGCTTCCGGCGCGCGCTGATAGACGTGCGTAAAAAATGGAAATGAGCAATTGTTGCGTACACGCCGAGTTAATTAACCGCGAAGTGCACACGCCACAATAAAACTCGCGCGCGTTGTGCGCGTCGGAATATATAGGTCAATGTAAAGCCGCGGCCATCCGACCTGGGAATGTAGAGTAGATTTAAATTCATTCCGCGTTGTGACCGTTTCAATCGTCGAAAGTTTACAGCGCGATCTATTGCGTCGCGGACGCAGCGGACGGAGCCGTGAAAGATTTCCTCCCCAGCGATTACACTGGTACAGCCCGTGGTCCGGCCTCGTAACTATTCAGCCGACGATAGAAACGCGTTAATAACGTTAATTGGTACAGATACAAAGTAGGTCAGTGCTAAACGAAGCTAAAAACGCACAAGCCATTCAAAGGATGTATTAAAGTTCAAGGATGGACTGTCATTTTTCATTGAGAGAAGAGACTTCAAAACTCATCCCCATTATGCAATATCCTGCAATCTTCTATGTGATTGTCGTACATTTCAGCACGGAGACATGATTGAGTTTTTTTATCTTAACGTGATATAATTTCCTATGTTAGACAATATGAAGATTTATTAAAAGATAAATTATTATAAAAGTAATTAACAAAGTTGTAAACTTTCTACCCTACACTTCTATCAATAAACTGACAATCTGACAAAAATTCACTTTAAAACTTAATTGCTATTCCAAGCAGGAGATGAGTAATTGATAAAAAATGTAATTTGTCTCTCAGTAAATAAAATGCAGTTACCGGGCGCTGCGTCTAATTACGAATGACAGCACGAAAAACGACCTATTTCCAGGATTCCTATAAATAGAGCATTATGGAAAGAAAAGCTGGGAAGAAATACAATGGCGACTCGTGTATCAACGATAGATCGGCAGCGCTGAGCAGCTCGTAAGTCACTCTGTCAGTCAATACCGATTGGCAGAACAACATTGCCCCAATACATTTTTAGAAGTAACGTCAATAGCGACCGGCGGACGTGTAATTTGACTTGTTAAGCCGATCCATTAAGGAGATATGGGCTATCGTCAGTGTCGTCATCGGGCCTGCCGCGGGTGGATTCGAGGTCGCACATTTCCATCGCTAACTGTGCTGTCAAGCACGCAGAACAAGCTCAAAATTCAATTGCTTTCTGCCAACCGAAAGATATATTTCGAGAGCACGGGGTCTCGTGCTCCATTAGCCGATTGGATCGCTAAATGGAACGCTTGTCCGCGATATTATTTTATAATGACGAATGTTTATACTCGCGGTATCTGCCGACATATACTATAGCTTATAGAAAGACGAGAAAGTAACGTTGTTTGACGTACTTGACGCGGAACAACCGAATTTTTTAAGGTAGTTATTTCGTAAAATCATTTATGTCAGAAATGTTTCAAATTTTTACAGTTTTTTATTCTTTACATTAATACGTGCGAAATAAGACTAATTAAATTAAAATTGACCGTCTCAAAATCCCCCCCAAAAACTATAAAGTTTGCTATGTTACACGTAATATTACGTGTAAAACACGTTAAAATTATTATTACACGTAACAATATAATTCGTTGCGATATTATTATACGTAAAATATTATTTACACATATTATTATGTGTGAAAATATTAATATTTGCGTTTGCAAACGCAAATAATGGCACCTTTTTTAAGTTTAACGGTGAGTGAGATTCGTATGAAAAATATGTTATAAAGTAAAATGAACTAGAAAAAAAAATCAAAATTATCGAGCGTTCCGTTTCAACAATATAAACAGTTAAAATTGAAAAATGGGAAGAAGTATGTAGTAGATATGAGTGTAGTGTAAGAGATGTGGTAACAACGTCTCAAACTGTAATATAATCTTTCGAATCTATTTTCTATTAGGGTAAAGGCAGGCATTATGGCCAGGCGGGTAATATGGCCACAACGCCCGTATTAAATATTCTAAACATTGATAAACATCAATAATGTATAAAAACCAATTATTGTAACTATTCTTGAAGTTTGGTAACAAAAATCTCTCTATTCTGTTGTTATTTGTGGTTTGGTGCTTCA
>NW_011967241.1:1107580-1116914 GCF_000949405.1 Vollenhovia emeryi | reverse complement strand
TTGTTTTCCATAACCATCAAAATATACACGTCAAAGTGAGGCATGGCACTTCCAACTAAGTAAGATTTTCAAATTAAAACAAAATAATTTTGGCTTTTCTCATTACACATTTCAAAACCTAAACCTTGGCTATATTTTTATAATAAATTTATCGTGCTTTGCCCATTATTTTGATAATTATAATGCACATTATTAAATGTATGCTCGGCGGCTAATATGGCCAGCGACAAAGGTAGCTACTATGGCCAGTAGTACGAGTACAACAGAGTATAGAGTACGCCAGTGCTGAGAGTGATAACAGCGAAGAAAGAAAATAGTTATTTCTCACAATTTATTAATAAATTGTGAGAGCACGGCGTTACGTAGAGAGAGTGGACATACACATACACATTTCTTAAATGTGTACTCGTATGTTTAAAATATTTCAAAGTTCATGTTCTGTACGATTAAAGTAATACTTTACGATTAAAGTAAATACCTCACTTTTGCAAAATATTACTGTTTTGTACACTTTTTTTTATAGTTGGCCATATTATCCACCCCAAATTTAATATGGCCAAAACGCATACTTTCAGATTCTTTTTTTTCAAAACATTTTGTCGTCAAAGCTTATTAAATACACTAGAATTTCAGAAAGTTACAAAATAAAAAAACCAGCGGTTTGAAAATTATGACCTCAAATCAAAACTATGGCCATAATACCTGCCTTTACCCTATGTATTAATCGTAAGTGTATTCTTTAGAACAATACTGCATCAAGATATATCATTGTAATAATTGAGTACTGGTTCCTGTCTGGAATGAACTCTCGAGCATTACTGTCGCGAAACAACTACCTTAACCATTACGAACCGCGGATTCTGTTCACTGCGGTATTTATCAAAGCGCGCCATCGAAAATAGCGCTTCCTGCGTTGATTGAGCTGCCACGGAGAGATCCGCGCCGGCAATCCATCGCATTCCCGAAGTAATTCTTGCGTGCGAATCTTTCTAATACCGCGTCACCAGGAAGATGCCATTTTCGACGTCTGGTGGAGCGGCAATTGGATGGGAGATTGTCGTTCTCAAAAGTCACGCGACGCCGTCGAGAACCGTTCGAGAGCGCGTTTCTCTTGTGCCGACACGTTTCCTGTCATTATCACGTGACTCCCGTGCCACAGCCTACTGCGAGTTGGCGTAGATAATTAGACTGCGGACAGTTCGTAGGATTTTAGACGGGGCACGTCGGATCGCTAGTCATCAGACGGGTCGCGTGTCGTCAGGAAAAACAACGGCGACTTCGAGTCTCGCGATCTCGCGGTGCCGCGCTATCGATCTCGAGGATGAAACGTCCGCATAGGCGATAAAAAAAGATACGCAAAGAAATTTATCCGAAGCTGTAAACTTCAATGACGTTCAAACGATGATAAATGCCCATTCATAAATCTTCTTTACGTACATCCTGACCAGTAACATTAAAATAATATCAAAGACCTTTCATATTTTTCGTGAAACTTTGATAATTCCTTGCAACTGAATCAAATGGCCGAGACTATTACGTCTTAAAACGCAACGTTCTTTTACGCGATAAAACACTGTAGAAATCATATTTCTTTCTACCGTTCCTATTGTTTCAAATTACGTACAACATTATTTAAATGAAAATAATAACGCTAATATCTGACCTTTTCGCGGCAACGAGAATGAGGATGTGAGATTAATGCGCCGCATTAAGCGTGCAAAATCCAGCTACTTTATTTATGGCGCAAATACAACGACTTGACCGCCAAGTCATTGAACACTTTGAGTTCATGATGCAACGATAAAGTGATGTATAACGAGGCGTGCCTGGAAAATGTGTAATCGCCGCGAGAATTTGCAAGGAAATTGATGCTCTATCAGTCGGCCGCCTCACGGCAATTTGTTTTCCTAGACGTTTCATACTTCACGATCTCGCGTGTGCTTGTAATCGTTGGGCCCCTTACTTGCTATTGACTGGGTCACATGAGATTGCGGATATGAGTAAATTATGAGGGCGACACGCGTGACAGAGAGAAAGTAACTTGTATAAAAAATTTGACAATTCTGAAATTATTACAAATAAATTAATGCTGTTAGGAATTTCCTCAAAGTTTACTATCGATTTCCTCAAAGTCTGTCATCGATTCTCTTAATAATGGTTAGAAAATAATTATTTAATTGTAATGTTGTTCGTTTAAAGTCGATGAAAAATTTTCATGTTAAAATTGTCACCGGATTTGGATAATTTGTATTAATCTGCATCGTAATCTACATCTCTTTCGCGTTTCATTTTGTATCTGTTCGTCGACATCTGTTAACAACATAACATTGTTGTCGGCGTTACTCGATAATCAATCAACAAACAATTGCCGTTGTGCGCGATCGGAAGCAGTAATGTCATCCGGTGCGATAAAGGGATTTCATCACATACAATTAATCGATTCGTTTTCCTGTAGAATAGAAAATAAATTATCTAATTAACTGCGTAAAAAAAGACGCCCTTCTTAAATATTTGATCGCGTGCAACAGGGATGGCATTAATGCGCTTTCATGTATACTTTGCCTCACTTTTTCCTCCGACCGACGTAATTTAATACAATTAATGACCACACCCGTGCGGCCTTGATCGCGAGTGATTGTCGTTCGATATATCGAGCGCGGCATCGAAATTGCGACAGAAAGAATTTGCCGGGAATGTCGTTTGACGTAACCGACGGCGTGATTGTTGCGTGACGTCGCACCGGTGCGGTGGTCGGAAATGTTTCTACTCGCAGGTGCACCGCGAATCTGAATATTTCGTGTCGCAATGCGAGGTATAGCCATGGTAATGCGGAAAAACGCATTCGAGCGTTTCCACGCATCGACACTTTTGGCACAGCACATCTTAGATAATGTTTAATATTTTAAATTACATCTTCAATACAATAATCCGATCATTTTCCTAATAATTCAGGCAAATCGATAATCTTTGCAAACACCAATTTTTAATTGCACGGCACTGTCGAGGTGAATTAGCAAGTTAAATGATCGATTAAATGTATGAATAAATATCGCACGAAAGACACGAAATGTATTCACATATGCAAGAATACAGAAATGTCCAATCTTAATAAATTGCATTTTTTCCCCCTCGTTTCAAATTGCTATTGAATTTCACTGATTCCAATTCGCAGTTGGACGCTTCGCAGTTGCAGAACGTCAAACTGCATTACACGCAAATTTGTTTAACGCTGGCAATTTAAGTATCGATTGTGAATATCCATTAAGCTACGCGTCACAGCAGATTGGCACATTCCGGCATACACCATCGAAAAATTGCCGGTCGCCGCAGTTCGTTAGTTAACCAGCGCCGCGACGCATGCAAGAATTTTAATACGCGCTCTTGTCACATTCTACTTTCCACGGCCAGTTTGCGCCGCTTGGCGACGCGTAAAAAAGTGAAGCATTTCCTTTGCCTCCGCTGGGAAAGAGCGCACGGCTTTGTTAATTAACTTAATTGACAGCTTCGGAGTAACATACTACGTATCGCACTGAAGAGACCCGTAAATTTTTTGTCACGCCTTGGAATTCATAGCGATGCCCGCATCTTTGAGTTATGGCGAGCTACGCGACGATATCAAGGGAACCAATTGACACTTGCGCGACTTGATGAAGACTAACGGTTGCCGCTAATATAAACTTTTAGGATGACTTAATGATACACGAAATTTTCCCAGAGCCACGATATATTAATGTGAGAAAATCATAATCTCGTATCGCGACGCGTCACACGCGTCACACGCGTGTGTCCAATATTATTTCACACCGTAAACACGTTGTAAATAAAAAATAATGGTATTGAAATTTGTGCCTTTAAATATTTTAACGATGGTATTAAACTATCAACGTCCATACTTGTGTGCCTTTATGTGGCGGAGAATTATGATAAGTCGTAATTTCCAGTCTTTTTACGTAAGTCTAAACGCTCGTTATTAACACGATTAGTCATGTAAACTACTGCACAATGCTTCCGCAATATAAGGCCATTTTTAAGAAGATAATTCGGGTTACCTGAATTTTAATCGCGCTTACACATCTGTTATTCCGGTTGTTCGGTACGACAGTACATGCATTTCCACGTGAATCAATGGTCCGTTTTTCCGCATTACCATGGCTATACCTCGCATTGCGACACGAAATATTCAGATTCGCGGTGCACCTGCGAGTAGAAACATTTCCGACCACCGCACCGGTGCGACGTCACGCAACAATCACGCCGTCGGTTACGTCAAACGACATTCCCGGCAAATTCTTTCTGTCGCAAATGGTCTACGAAAACGCGTGAATTATCTTTATAGCGTGTCTCTAATATATTCAATGTATAAATAGATGAAACAGACCTTTAAATACGAGAAGATACAGATTACTCAAGCAAAAATTGTAGATTAAAACGTGACGATAAACCATCTTTTTGCATTTATGATTCAAATAAACACGATAAAAATTCACGGGGTGGCAGTAATTTGATACTTGATGAGCTCAGATGATTTAAATGTTTAAACGTGAGGAGAAATGCTTCGTCGACGGACCGAGATGAAAAAGATATTATAAGTCGCATCGTATGATTCTGGATCAGAATTTAGACTTTATAATAGTAAGTTTAATTACGCTAAGTGTCACAATAACTGACAGATATTTATGACGTTATCCTAGCAAATTTCCACAAAAAAGTATCTTTTCGGCGAAGCGACTGAGCAATAATTTGACAGAAGAAGAAATGCATTGTATTCTGTCATACCAGAAACCGCTTCTTAACATTGCTTGTTACATATTTATATTAATACATATTTAGTGTTTCGAAAAATTTATTCCTAGAATTGACCCTTGTGATTATTACGTCCCCCCTACATCAAACGTTAGATTAATTAAGAACACGAATGTACGAAGCGTAGCATCACGCACGAATTGAGTCGAATGCCACAATTATGAGACAGGGGATCAGCCATCTCGTTATTAATTAGTAATTGGAATTAATTATGGGAATCAGCTCGCTCGCACGCGAGCATTATCAGATCGGCTTACATTCTCAAGCGAATCGAATAACGGTAACTTCCGACACCTTCCCGATGCAATAAAACATCTTCGCGTCCGTATATTACAGCGCATTGTATGTGTATTTATTTGTAAAATCAAATACATCTAAATATAATCTTAAGTAATTAAAAAAAAATGTATTCTTGGAGATGAATTTTGCGCGAGAAAGACTGAAATTTGTTTAATGATTCAAACTAAAATCCTAGTAACGAAACTAGCGTATATCAGATTTATTTAATGGCACGACCGAGATTACCTCACGTCATATACGTATATTGAAAGAGAAACCAAATTCAGGATTGATGCACTTCACAAACTTCAAGATGCCAATGAGATTCTAAATATACGTCAAATTAATCAACACCTGTATCGAAACGGTGACGTTAATCCCTGACTACATATGATGGATGTGAAAAAGATTGATCTGTGTGTCGAATGCATAAGAATTCATAATCGCATCTAACGAGCGAAATGAGTTAGTACCTTGCCACTCTTTGATTAATTTACATAAATACACTTTATAAATAAATTCATATTCGTGCAAGTGTTGGAATATGGAATCTCTCGCTTCGGCGACAGAGAGAAGAAATGTTCTTCGAAAACTCGAAAAGAACTAGCAAACCTTTTGTCCTTTATAGGGTCGTAATAGGAAACACGTAGCTTTCCAAATAATTGACTTGTGAACAAAATTTACATTAACCCCTGCACCGCCTCAAAATTGAACCGTTCCAGCTGCTTCACGACGATATACTTTCCCTCGTCGAATTATCGAAAGCAGTCTACGCATCCGGATAATATCGACGAATTACGTGGAACAAGAGTGGTTAACACACGGTAAATTTCGATTGACCGCGGGGGTCAACGATTGGTCGATCAAGTTCAGCAGCCAGTTAGCCGACAGTTAGTCTGCTGTCGTTCGGCTAACGACTTAATGACGGGAATTCGCCACTTACGAGTTCCTCTTTTTCTCCCCCATCCTATCCTCCTGTCTTTCTCTTTCCCCGCTCCTCTTTTGTCCGCAGTTCTTTTCCCCTCTTTTATCGGCAATGCTGTTCGCGTAAAACAACGCGGTCGACAGACCAGCAACCACGTCGGAAATTAGCCGAACGCTTAAACGGGATTGTCATTAACCATTATCGTACCGCGTCAACAACTAGCTATAGAAATAAATTCAAATAAGAAAATACACGCCAAAGTGAGTGACAAAATAATGGATCCGTTTTTCTTTCGAACTTTCCAAGACTTCTTCTCCTTTTTCCTTTTGTTTTAATTATTTTAAAACTAAAAACAAGTACGTAAAATATGTTGTCAAAAGGAACGTATTTAATATTCTTTAAATTCCCAAGATGTTTCCATGAGTGGAAGTTATTTATAATTTGATTATACTATTGTATACACATCGTTATTTTAAAAAATGCGCAACCGTCCGCGTCTCCGATTATTATATAATGCCACTGATTATTCGTGTTATATTTTTACGACTATTCTTTGTGTTCCCAAAACAACAGTGTCGTAATACTAAAAAAAACATCGACATTACGATAAATACATTATAACAGATAATTGTGTTAATGTAACAGTGATGTAACATATAATATTTGTGCTCGTTATTTTCGTATATCTTCTACAAAATAACTTTACTTCTTACATCATCATTATATTATTACACATTATCTAACATCTTTAACTTGTCATCGTTTTGTCTTTAAAGGCATAAACTATATTTATTGCATTTTAAAAACAGAAAAAGCACACGGTAAACCTGTTCATAACCAGTTCAAATAAAACGACAATGGCGTGTGCCTGAGATATAAATGCTGTACAATATAATGTTAGCGAAGACACGTTCCCTTAGATTCAATTATGATTGTTACTTAATTAACGTCAAAATGAAATGTATCTATCAATTTAGAGTTTCTACCCGCTCTTCTTTTTGTTTTCATCGCTGTTAAGTGAATTAATCCATCGCATCGATCGGAGTGTAAAGATAATCATCTTGAACGATATCGTCTACGGCACATTAAATTAAGATTGAGTCTTATCCCTCGATCGCAATCTAAACCTTTCCTCCCGATTTAATGTATTTCAACCGATGTATCCGTATTACAGCTATTGATTAGAACATTCGTAAATTCACCGAGTTTTTTAAGTATTATATGACACATCTGTTGCATAAATTTCTTTACGGTAACGTTTGGAATTACATGTTTTCGCGAAACTCAGTTTCCCTCTAATATTCACGATATTTACGTAGATAAACTTTTACTCATCTGACTATTAATTAGCATTAAACAGCACATTACTACGTCCACTACACATTACGAAGTCTAATTTACCGATGAAAATTCTGTGGATTGCGTGCTGGCTTAATGTTAAAGATGCCAAGCAATTCTTTACGTAATAACTTCTCTTGCGTTTTACAGCATGCAATGGAAACGGACACATTCGTTCGCGAGACCTTGTCGAACACTCATGAACTTTTGGATCCTCGTGCTCATTGTGTCTCCAAAGTGTAGGGAAAATCGCGTAGATTTCGTATTTTGGTGGAAATTTTCAAAATTTACATAGCTCGACTCAAGTTAAATTTTTCGTCGAGTGAATGGTGTAAGTTTCACAAAATGGATGTGAGTACAAATTACATATTTAAATATCAAATAATGATTTTACAAACTAAGTTTATTGCAATTTGGATTGTAAATTTCAAAGCATTTAAGAAAATAATTTCGCTACTATTTTATATCGCGTGTTCTAAAGCCAGACATATTTTAAAATTAAACTGTTAAGAAACTGTGTCTAAAATTTCTACTGCCGATTTTTCAACAGTAAAGATGATCTTGTTCTTTGTCCTTATTTATAGACGTTTATCGAAGGCGAAACTAACAGGTTGCAATGGCAAGACTATCTTGTGATCGGCGCAATTATGTCGGTCTCCGTCTTTATCGGGCTTTACTATCGATTCAGCGGTGGTCGACAAAGTACTGCGGCGGTTAGTTTATAAAAATTCAATTTCTACGCTACGGATCAATTCGTCATTAAAGCTATCCGATCGCGATAATCCGCACGCGAATATCATATCTGTACCGTTATGTACGCGATCCATTTCGTACGATAAATATTACTGTTCGCGTAAATTATGAACCGGCAATAAATTAAGTTCCGGGCGATTTTCCAAATGTTCGACATGTTAATTAACTGTTGCTGCGATTCGGTTCAATAATTCGAGAAGCGCTAATCGATAATGTATAAATCTCGAATGTCGAGTGAGAGATCAATTCAGACTTGTATCGTTTAAGTGGAACACGCTTGATTTCGCCTGTTATGACATATTAGCTTACGGCATTTCCCTCTTATCTCATTTCTCATATATTCTTAATGACAAAAATGCTCTCAAATAATTACCCTGCCAACTATAATTAGCCGAAGGTTAACATCTTCCATAATTTTATCAACGATAGATTTAAACTGGCATTTTAATTAACAACGCGGTTGTCTTGCTTGACGAATTATATATCCGGACAAATCGTATTTTGCCGACCAATATAGTTAAATGATTAGACATTTTCTTTAAAGGAACGTTATCGAGATTTACGTTGATTAATTTTATCTATCGCGATAATGACGGGCGGATCCACTTATGTTGGGCATCGTAAACGATGCTTCCTGCATACAAGGCTGCTGTTTAACTGATCGCAAAATTATCATCGATAGGAATACTTCTCCGCGGACAACTCATTAGGTGTCTTGCCCCTCTCGATCGCCATGATGGCCTCTCATGTATCAGGAATTACCATGCTCGGAATGAGCGGGGAATCTTATATCCGCGGCCTGATCGTTGTATTAATGTATACTACCGGCATTTTCATCGTGCCCATCATAGTCGTACTTTATCTGCCAGTTTTCTTCGAAGTGAAGGTCGTAAGCATCTACGAGGTAATTTTCCAAGAGATTGGAGGAGCAATATCGCTTACTAGTCTAAGCAATGTTTCAAAACTCTTTTGGGGAAAACCAGTTACGTACTAATCGAGTAACATTTAATATCGATACATTAAAGTCAAAGTTTAAATAGAGAAATGGCAGAAATTGTAAACTTAATGTGAAAATCAGAATCAAACATTTTCACAGAGTTTAAACTTTAATTGATTTCAATTTTTAATTATTATTATTTTTAAATTAAACTTTAAATTGCGCAATAATTTTGTTCATATGGATCTTCAATAAATCCGATTCTAAACGTAAGGAGAAATGACGTCTATTAAGCTGAC
>NW_011967241.1:1094497-1103981 GCF_000949405.1 Vollenhovia emeryi | reverse complement strand
GTCAGCTTAATATACGTGGAGAAATGCATCCCGGATGAGTGTATTTTCTGGAAAATTACTCATACGGTTTTTTTTTCTTGCAAATCTTCTGTCTCTTAGTATTTAGAAATGCGATTTGGGCTGCACATGCGATTGCTCGTAAGCGCGGCAAATTTCACCGAGACGATGTTACTGACCGGCGTGATGCTCTACGCTCCTTCGTTAGCTCTCGAGGCTACCACAGGCTTGTCTAGCACCATGAGCATTTTGATACTCGCTGTAATCTGTACCTTCTATTCCACGTTGGGTGGCATCAAAGCGGTTTTGATCACGGACATCTTCCAAGGCTTGCTTATGTTAATTGCTCTGTCCATCATCATTTTTATCGTCGCCCAGAACATCGACGGAGGGATCGGCGCCATTTGGCGTATCGCGCAGGAGGGAGGTCGTTTAAATTTCTCCGAGTAAGTTGGTTACGATAATACGTTAAATAAGAAACTTAATAAAAATATTAACGCAATCCTTTCTCATTTAGAACGTCTTTCGATCCAACTGTGCAATACACATGGTGGAGTCTTTTGATCGGGGGAGGATCGATAGGTCTAGCCTATCTTGCGGTTAATCAAGTGCAAGTTCAACGTTTAATGACCGTTAAGTATGTCAATATATATCTCATATTTCACCGTACGCGTTTATGTAGTACCGTCCTCTTTCCTTTCTTTAAAGCTTCAATAATGCATAAAATCCTTTTCACGTTATTTAAAGAAAAAAGTCTAAAGCAGTTATCTATGTACTGCCAAAGTTTTCAAAGATATAAATTTTGTTACCAAATATATGATATAATAACAATTAGATTTTTAAAAAATTTAAAAATTTAAAGGACTCGCAGCCGTGACAGGGTGGCAGTGTCTAAATATCCTATTCCAAGTTTATTGCGAGTTAATTAGATTTTTCATTTTATCATATTGTGTTATCATATTCGATTAAAATTCTTGCTATTGTACACGCGACAATCTATTGCTATTCCCACAGAAACGTAAAGGTGGCCACGAACGCGCTATTTCTGTGCGGTCCATTAATCTTACTAGTAGGATTTTTAACATGTTTCGCCGGAGTCTCGCTTTACGCACTCTACAAAGATTGCGATCCCGTTGCCTCCGGGAAAATTTCGACCTACGACAAAATACTGCCTTACTACACTGTGGAGCAATTACCACCCGGACTGGTCGGTCTTATAGTTTCCGGTGTCTTCAGCGCCAGTCTAAGTACAATTTCCGCTATGATGAATTCACTAGCCGCGGTAGCGCTCGAAGATTATGTCAAGCCACTGCATCGGAAATTCGGAATAGAGTTTTCTGATAAAAAGGCCACTTTCACAGCCAAGGCCCTCACCGTTTTAAATGGCGTTATTTGCATGTTCTTGGCGTTAATAGCGAAGACAATGGGCACATTAGTCGCCGTTGCCTTTAGCGTGCACGGGGCTATCGGCGGGCCGATTTTAGGTATCTTTACTCTCGGAATGGTCAGCGAGAGTGCTAACGAGACGGGGACTATTATTGGCATGATTACGGCGTTAACCGTCTGCCTGTGGGCTACTTTCGGGAAACCTAAGCCACCAGTTCCGAGGCTACCGGTGTCGATTGAGGGTTGCGCGAATTCTACATTGATACTTGCTGAACAAATCTACTTCAACAGGTAGGGATATTCTCAGAAAAAGACAGTGAAAATTAACATTAATTCAATCAGTAGCGACCGAACTTTACAAGCGCGTTTTGCATTTAAGAATTTATCTTTTCTAGCTACAAGATTTTTAATATTAGAAATATATTTTAACAATACGATAGTTTATAATAATCTTGGGAAGATACTAAAATTTCGAATTTTGTCTCTCTCTCTCTCATAGTAAAATTTAACATTAATTCAATCACGACCGAACTGTACAAGTGCGTTTTGCATTTAAAAATTTATGTCTTCTAGTTGCAAGATTGTTTTTATTAGAAATATATTCGAACCCAAATACTTTAAAATATTCTTGGGAAGGTACTAAAATTCCGAATTTTCTCTCTCTCTCTCTTTCTCATACATGTTTATATAAAATTGGTGAAATTAGTTTACCAGAAACCGCATCAAATGCAAATATAATATAATGCAAATATTCCATCCGAGATGCGTAAACATTAGTTGAGTCGACAAATACAATTTGGACTTCCAAATTTGTTATTCTCTATTTATCTAGTACGTTTATTCGATGCATTGTATATTTTTAAGTATACCGGAAAAAAATTGAAAAAAAATTCCACGCTTCAGATATTCACGACGAGACATTTTCTTTAAACGCGTTTTCTACAGAAGTTTCACCTCGGGCGTTGCGCAACGCTCAAATATTAGCATTGCAGCATTATCGGGAATAAATGCAATACGTATTTACAATTGCCAGCCATTTATCTCGCTCGCCATAAACCGAATCGAACGGGCATAAATTTATCTTAGGGAAACAGATAGGGGAGAAAGAACGGGCCGACGATGCATGGCGCATATCGCGCGACGATTAGAATATGAATTATCGGCGCGCTGTAAATCGTCTTATCGCGGGGCGACTCTTCGAAATTCGCGGCGAGTCAATGGTGCTATGCGCGCGGAGAGATATCTCGCTCAGCCGTAATTAGCCGCGAGTTATGCACCGCTTCCTGATTTCTTTCGTGCTTGTCACTTTCTCATAGACGATAAGCTCGCCATTCGGCATTCCCACGGTGGTAAATAACACTAATTGCGCCGTTAATAAACTGAAATTACGGCTGTCCCGCGGAATCCTCGGCCGCGCCGTTATTAGCGGGATTAGATATATTATAGCTTTCTCTTTGTCGGCGCGGAATTCGTTTAAATTGACCGGTCCATTTTCAACGTGGCAAGAAATTCAACGGCCGCTCGCGAAAAGGCGTAAAGACGAACGATCCGATCTAATTGAAATAATCTCGAGGATAGGAAGAAGTGTATTTCTCGCGAGCGTAATTCACGTGTGACTAATGGTTTTATTATTAGGAAGGGGGCTGTTTTGTTAATTAGACATTTTGCATTGCAAAATAGTTAAGAGAAAGTGGGGAAAGTCACGATATTACGGGAAGAAAATATTTTTTGCTTAGCGTTTAAACCGTACGTTCATCGGATAATATTTCTAACTATCGCTTATTTATTCTTCACAAATCGTTTCTTTTTTTTTTGCAGCACTGTGCAATCCGATCAGTCGTCGTACTTCTATTTGTACCGCATCTCCTATTTGTGGTACAACCCTATAGGACTGACAATTACTCTAATAGTTGGATATCTAGCGAGTATTATAATTCGGCTTATCAAAGGCGGAAACAATATCGAACACGATGCAAGTTTGTTTGTGCCATTCGTTGCCGCCCGAATCAGACGGCGACGACAGGACGCGCAGAAAACCGCGAACAGTCAACTCTTCGTTTTGGAGCCCATAAGATGAGGCTTTTATATGTTTAAATAGTTCGTAATTATATTACAGTGCATTAACACATCGAATCAATTGACAGGATAATCTAATGATCGATATTATAAGAATACTCGACTGACCTTTACAAATAAAGTTATTACAATCAAAATTTAGTATAATATTCAGTTGATTTTTAGTTCATCTCAATTAATTTTTATTTACTTTTAAACGCATTTAACAGATGTATATACGCATGATCGTCAATAGTGCCGTTATTTATTATTCATCATTTGTATCGTCACATATAATAGAACTCTGCCAATTTTGCATGTGTTAATACAATAAAATTGTTCTCCTCTTTATGACGCTAAATAAAAAATATACCGTCTCTTGCAGCATTTATTTTTCATTGCACTGAGAAACATGTCCGATTAAATATAATCGGACAATCCAATTACATAATAACAAAATTGTATATCCGATGAAAAATATAATTGGTTTTCCAATTAAATTTCATCGGATAAAAATCGGATGTAGCCATAATTTCATCGGAAAAATTAATTATTCATCGGAAATTATTGTTATTTATTAATTGCATTAATTGCAATGCATTAATAATGTCATCGGAAACGCACTATTTAATAGGTTTGTCCGATGAAAAATTTTCTCAGTGTACTGATAGCAGAATTAATATTTGCGACAATGTTATTCAAAACTCTTAGCGATGCAACAATATTCGTACGCGGCGATCGATTTCCGAGCAAACTTCACGTTGTTGATTTATGCAATTACGGTTACGGAGTTATTATCCAATTATAGCAAGCAGAGACCTGCGCGCGGCAGTCTACCTAGTAATGAATGCGGGTAAGTTCCAACGAAATTCGCGCATTGCAATTTTTCGGCGACGGCTTCGTCTCTGCATTAATTTACAATTTAACGAGCATTGATCGGCGGAAAAGGGCCCGAAGGGGATAATGTGGCTCGATTCTCGACGACGGCGAGCCGGCGATTTAAGCGGAACGATTCCGCTGTGCTACCGCGCCGAAATTGGCGCGACTTATCTCGTAATCGTCCACGGCCAATTACCGTGTTTATCGCGAGTAGGCTTTTAATTCATTTAATCGAAGTTCATCTGCGCGCCGGAAAGTTGTTGCCCCAATGCGTGGCACGTGATTAAACGGTGAAAGAAAGAAGCAGTAATTGATACGTTGTCGGGAATTTGTGTTCGCGAATTGCTGTCGTAAAGTTCGCAGCGAAACGTTCGTTCGGTCACGTTTCGTATAATAAACGATAAATTAATTTTGCGACGATATTCGTTGAAATTTCGGGGCGAAATTTCGAATTTTCGATCATAAAGATAAACAAGGATCACGATTTATTTGCAAGGTGGTCATACTATGTGGTCGTACAAATTTCAACGCGCATTTCACATAATGTAATCGTAAAAATAAATCCAATGCGAGTCTTATATATCCAGATCCACTACGTCAATTTAAAAGAAAAGGTAATTCACCACTCACCGATACGATGTGCAGCAGCGGAGTTGTAGTCTGCGTCGTAAACTACGTTGAACTGTAAAGTACAAATACAACGATTATTATGGAATAATTGCTTAAAATTGAAATTAATGCGTCAAAATTATTTGATATTTTCTTCAAATGGATTTAATAATTAATAGAGTACTCGAGAAAAAGGTCTATTAAATAAACTCGCGGAGTTTCAACGTGTTCGTCTCTAAATCTTATTCGACTCGTGTGATAGATTAAATAGGACAAAAGCAACAGGCAGATGCTTAATTTTTCAAGTAACAAACAACACTTGCCTCATAGTTGCTCCGCCGATGCACGATGCCCGCCAGGCCTGCTCCTCCTCTCAGATTTCCTTGTGGCACTCACACGATATTCACTCGCGAAAACGATTAATTACACCCGCGCGAAATTTTACGCGGCACTCCCGTGCGCGACGTCAAACACCGCGAAACGCACCGAGTATTAAAATATTATGTCATGCTACTTTCCGTCGCGCAAATCGTTTAAACCGGCAACTCGCACGTCGTCTCGATTCTAGCAATGGACAAGTCACTTTTAAATCGGCGGGATAAAACGCGACGCAAGCATTGGAATCCATCTGTGCGCGGTATAACCAGTAGTTATTAGCCCGTAAGAAAACGATACTTTACAATCCTTACTGTCAATCGATCTAACCCTTGCGCGAAATGAATTGCGCGAGTGAAACATTTATTACGATCAATAGTAGTTATTAGTTGTAACAGTTAAATAATTTTCAATAACGTTTCAACAACGCGCAATAAGCGACCTTCTCTACTTCCTGCGTATTCGAGCCACGAAGCACGATGGAACGAATTACAGCGAACAACGCAAACACCGTACACCGACAAATCTCTCTCTTTTCCCGAGAATGAAAAGCTGATTACACCGAGATCGACCGATAATTAAAAGCGCGATGCATGAACGAGATGTAATCGCGACCAAGTACCACGATTTACCTTCGTATTTTGGAAGAGCTAGTCTCGTGACTGAATATCTATACGTTGATAAAAGTCGTCGCCTCTCAATATGCAAATCGTTTCTCGTCACAACTTGTACGAACTTAATAAGCTAATAAATTAATCGAAGGACGTTACTTGTTACTGATCAGCGTGTGCACAAATTAAGAGTTTTATTCCGACACTCGTCCCGAAAAGCGATAACGAAAAGGTAACACGACGCGCGGAGCGACTCCCGATGCTACCTGCCGGCTCGAAGCTCGGCGAGCGAATGATAACGCGGCGACCTTCGCGTGGCACGCGGGGCATCACGTGTTACCGCGTGGCAAGAAAAACAAGAACGAACGTTGAGAGCTTTTTGTCGCTTCTTCGAGTATGAAAGGAATGTAAATAAAAACTCTATACCTAATATTTCCCGTTACTTCTTTCAACGACCGTTACCATACATCTTGCCCATTCGAGAAAATGTTTTTACTTCACGGCAATCGTTCCCGGTGAGAAAAGATTCGTCGAAACGATGTCCCACGTAGAGTAGCGTACAAGCTTTGACGTGTGTCGTACGTTTACGCCGAAGCCTGCGCGCTATCAAACGTTCACGCTTGCGTCTTTGCCGTAGGCTACCACGTTGCTTTGTGCCCTGACCCGAAGGGCGTAAACGTGGATAGCGCCCGAGCCTTGGCGCAAACGTAACGTCGTACGTAATTGGAGGCAAGTGCGACGTACGCCGAAGATTGCGCGCGAATCTACGCTTACGCTTTCGTCAATTTGATGCCATACTGACCAAAATTTGGTAATCCACGGACCAATGGCATCAAATTGACGTCATCCTGACTTTTTCTTCTCCCCGGGTATGTCGTTGTCGTAAGCCGTCGCGATGCTTCGTGTCCCGAGCCTAACGCGGGGCGCGCGGAAGGTTAGCTTGTTGCGACGCAACGTCGCGCGCAGTTTGCCGTTTCGCGTACGCGCCTATTTCCACGCGACCGCGCTCTACGCGATCACTCACGTGTTAAAACTGCCCGTCCGCGACGATTCGCGTCACCCCCGATCGTGTCCACGCACAGCTCGCGCAGGAAAGGCACGAAAAGTACGGAGGCGTCCGTCCCGCACCGCAGCGTCGGTAAGTATGACAGGCGCGCGCGAACCGAAAGCAGCGCGCGAGCCTTGGCGTAAACGTAACGTCGTACATGTAATTGGAGGCAAGTGCGACATACGCCGAGGCTTGCGCGCGAATCTACGCTCTCGGGTACGTCGTTGTCGTGAGCCGTCGCGATGCTTCGCGTCCCGAGCCTAACGCGGGGCGCGCGGAAGGTTAGCTTGTCGCGACGCAACGTCGCGCGCAGTGCCGTTTCGCGTACGCGCCTATTTCCACGCGACCGCGCTCTACGCGATTACTCACATGTTAAAACTGGCCGTCCGCGACGATTCGCGTCACCCCCGATCGTGTCCACGCACAGCTCGCGCAGGAAAGGCACGAAAAGTACGGAGGCGTCCGTCCCGCACCGCAGCGTCGGCAACTATGACGGGCGCGCGCGAACCGAAAGCTGCGCGCGCAACGAGCCGGTCACGGGCTAAATTGACGAGCGTTTCAAAGCGCGGCGTGTATTCACATTAAAGTACATTAAAGCACATTAAAGCACATTCGTTAAGAAACCGACCATCGCCCGTAATCCTCGTGAAATATTAGCCGTTACCTCACAGCGTCGTATCTCCGCGACCGCGACCGTTCGTTTGAACGTCCGTTGCCGCCGTTCTCGGCGCGCCACGGGCATGCGCGTAGCGCCGCTCCCGCGCAAACGCTCGCGGCGGCGCCATGTTGGCCGGTCGCTTCGACGCAGGTCGGTCGCCCCCGCGCTTCTGGCGTCTTCCGAGGGAGAATTGCGCGTAGATACGACATCCAGGGCGGCGAATCGTCGCGGACGAGCAGCGTTGACACGTGAGTAACAGTGGGAGGCGTAGAAATAATCGCGTTCGCGAGATTCTCGGCGCGTTCTCCTCCCGCTGCGTCGCGACAGGCTAGACTCGCCCGCGCGCTTCGTACGATACGCGTTTCCCGATTCACCGCAAGCACTGAAAAGGTACAGTTGAAGCCGCGTATTAGCGCATTATTCGCGTTATCGTTCTGTCTCCCTGCGTGCGCTTGCGTTTGCGCTTCCGCGACGGTTTGAACGTCCCTTGCCGCTTCCTCGGTACGAAGCCTGCGCGTCGCGTTGGTCGCCCCGTTCTTCTTGCGGCTTTCTTTTTTTCTCGCGCAACGTTACATTTATTCCGTGGCCAATATTGGCGTCACGTTGGACAATATCGGCCAATGCATTGTTAATATAACCAACCGACGTTGGGCCAACGTTTAGCCAATGCGTTGCGCTGTACAGGGTGAAACTTTTACACGCATTCCGCGTTGCTCGCGTTACGTTGCCCGCGTAATGTGCCGAATAAAGTATCGGACGATTGTTATTGCAGAGGTGGCTCGAGCAGATGAAATGCGGCAGCCGGATTCTTCTCAGCGAAAAGACGGGGCGAAAAGATGCCCGGATTCTTCTCAGCGAAAAGACGGAGCGAAAAGATGCCCGGATTCTTCTCAGCGAAAAGATCGAGAGCTCGGTGAGTGTATTGTTTGATTAGTCCCTTTTGCGCGTCTTTGCGCTTGTATTTTTGCAACTTGAGTATAAGAGTAAAAGGCACTTTGATTTTTGTCGTTGGTGAAATTTAATATATAATATTTATATGCAAAAATAATATTATAGTACGACTGTAATTATATGAAATTACTCGCGATTATGAAATATTAATGAAATAATAAATAATATGAGAATATGAAATATAATATGAGATTTAGCACATAGTGCATTTTTTTTCAGTGCATTTAATATGAGAATATGAAATATTCTCTGAAAAAATCTGATAGATTCAACCAGTCGTCTGTTAGAAAATGGACGAAGCAGAATTCCCTTTAGGATCTACCAGATTTGTAGTGCAATCTAGCAAACTTCTGGTTATGAAATATCTTTCACGGTAAATCCTAAAGGAATTCTGATTCGTCCTGCATTTTCTAACAGACGACTCGTTGCATCCATCAGACCTTTTTCAGTGTGCGTTTGTTTTAGCTGTCGTAATAATTTTTGCAATGCGTTTAACGTAGAAAATTTAGTTAAAATATTATGTTTGAAAATTATACAAGAGAAGACAAAATAAATCTATTATATATAATAATATTTTATCAATCTCCAGTCAAAGTAGTAACTTAATAATATTATGTGTCTATTATATTTCCAGAGTCAACCGGAAAGGCAGCAGCGAGTGATCGGTGAGTGAATTCAGTGCAGATCAGTAAGTGAATTAATTTATGCAATTAATCGACTTTCATTTTGTTAAACACACGTGATATAAATCTCTTATGTTTATTCCGAAAATAACATAGGGTGGACATTGTGAAATGATGGATTGATTTAAAGTAGGACCACAAATTGGCGCGATGTCTGCATATCTATACATCGCGATGAGCTTTTCGAAGACCGACTCGTGTTCGGGATGAAAATGCACGAATCATGTAACGT
>NW_011967241.1:1074171-1093423 GCF_000949405.1 Vollenhovia emeryi | reverse complement strand
TTGCACCTCCTCCACGTCCCTCTCGATCCACCCTCCTTCACCGCCGTCCATTCTCGCTGCTCGCGCGAGCTAAGTGAATATGCATGGATTGTCTGGAACGCGCGGCCAGGATGAATTTTAAAGCAGAAATCCCGCCGACCGTTTCATTCACCGGCGCGGCCGGACGTGTTTATGTTACGACGGACTGTTTGCTCGCGAGGGAAGGAAAACGCCAGGGGCTTTCGAGAGCGCCGCGACTAAATTTACTTAAGGTGTCGTAATCGAACAATGGAATGATAAAGCGTCGTCGCGGCTGCGATATTGAATAATTTCTTATTCAGATTACGCGACGTCTCTGTGAATATAAAGAACGTTATTTATATTCTGCGTGTGCCGCAGTGAAATCAATCAAATTATCGTGACCAAATTTGGCACAATAGTGCGAAACAAAATGCAATCGACGTACGCTTTGAGATTATTACGAGTCACTGTTACAAAGTTGCTCGGTCGCGTCGGTAATGTTTTAACATCGAGAGGCTCGTCGCGATTCCGTCGTGATACTCGTCACACGGGGAAAAATTCACACCTCACGCCGGATTCCCGGGTCTCTCGGAGATGACCTATGCAAAAGACAGTTCGTGCGCGATGCAGAATTCAGCGGTGCAACCGACCCATGCATTATAGGGAATACGATATCCATCTCGTGTCAAGATCTTACGGTCGTTGCATTAGCCAGCCATGGCAAAACGGTGGAAAACAACGGCTCGTGGGAATCTAGAAATTGCATGTAATACGCGCACTACGTGCGATAACAAGACCTCGACCGGCAACTAACTTTGCGTAAATTTACTTCTTTCAATTAATGAATAATATCCTAACTGTATAGATAAGTTTTCAACACGGGAAATCACTCGGATAGTTGCGAATAACGCAAGATATTTGAAGAGCGACGAAAGTATTTAAAGTACAACATTTTTTGTTAATTTAAAACTCGCGGTCGTTTCGTGAATTTTTACTCGTTACAAATTGCGAATATAATTGCGAGTGTACAAAGGAAATCGCCGGCTTTTTTTTTCAATCGAGTCAAACGCGGACGCGTTGTGGAAGACGCCTCGAGGTCTTCGTTGCAACGGAAGATGCACGTTACGAGGTGGTCACTTGCAGTTACCGTGCATCTCAGCGGACCCTTCCTGCCGATTTCACCGCGAAACCGCCCAGCGGGCGGGTCCCTTATCTCGAGCTTAAGTGCAGCTTGCAGCTCGCCGCTGACCGGCGCCCGCCACCGGTAACGGCGTGCGGTGGGCTTCACGAGCCGTGCCGTGTGAAATGACGGCTACCGGGAAGAACGCGGCGTACAGGGGCGGATTTAATGTACCACGAACGAGTTTGAATTGACTTGTAAAACCGAAAGAGTAAATTGTGCCCGGGGAATATCGATTCCCGCCAATACGGACGCGATTGTGTACGCCGGCTCGTAACGTTGCATCCCGCGAGAGATGAAAATACGCGATATGCGGAACGTAAAGGGAAATGTATAATGGCTGCTTATCCAGCCGAAGGCTAAAGCACGATTTTCGATACGATACGGTAAATAATTTGGCTCCCTCCGCAAACTTCTTGCCGAATTCGCGCCGTATCTTAACTTGGGAATCTCGAAATCTCGAGACGTTGCGTAATATCGTCGGAATAATATTTAGCCCAAACAATAATTTACCTCCAACGTACGCCGCGCAATCTGCACGTCGAGTGGAGGATCGGTTCAAATCGCGTGTGCTTACGATCGAAATTACGAAAAACACATTTTCTAGCAATGGCTTATTACAAATACAAAAAAACCGGGGTGTTGACCGCCCCTGGCGATGCAGCTGATACTTGCATCTGCCGCAATCTCGTTGCGGGGGATTCGTTGATACTTTGTCGGCGAGCTCGTTACGCCAGGCGAGAGGTGTTCAACGTATCGAACGCGATCGATCTATTGTTAGTGTAGTCGCAAATCGTTCCTAGCCCTTTGGCAAGCCCGTTTTTGCTAAACGCATTTTACAAACACTTCTTTGCGCAATCGCCGTGATATCTCACGCGATTTATCACTTTCCGTTTCTCGCATTGCGGAATTAACGACCGATACGAGGGCCGGGTTTTGTAATCAAGTAGTAACAAACTTCCTGCAATTCTCAAAAGCTGTCTAACTAATATTAACAAGCCTAACCAATAATTGTTCTCTTATATAACGTATATTTCCAATATTTACAAAATTATTTCCCTCGATAGCAACAAAGTAAGAGAAGGAATTCATGCAACAATAATTTTCCGTACCACCCATGACGACGTGACGTGTTGCTTTTATGACCGGAAGGGAAGTTGTCAGTTACAGCTCGACTGTGATACTACATAATGTTCGGCGCGGCTTGAAAAACAACCCTTAATCATTTAACGTCTCTGCGCCGGGGAGGGCTGTTCAAACAGCGGATCGACCGATATTCTCACGCGACCTTTTTAGGGCCTGGGTGTGCCTGGGTCAACAAACATCCACCTTCTAACACGATCTCTCTTGAGCGCGCGGTACTCGTTCGTTATCGAGCGTCAGGCGTGTCGATTCGAACTCGTGAAGTACGTGTCTGCCGATGGCACGTACGCAAAGGACGCACCGCATAATCACGCGAGATTAATTACCGTCAATTGGGGGGGGGTCGATTCTTCCTACTTGAAATGGGCGTAAATCACGCGTCGTATTACATATCGTACGGTGATAAAGTCAAATTGGCAATAAAAGTTAATGGATAAGCTGTAAATAAAATCGCCATGTTGTAAGAATAATTAAGAATCGCCTTTCTTATCAAATTAATTGAAACACGCAACGTGACACTGCGAAAAGTTTTCGGTTCTTTTGTTTGTGACGAATTTATATAAAAAAACATGTCGGAGTATTTTTTTTCATACCACTTTAAAACTTATACTTAATCTTGAAGTAAAGTAGGAAGTGAAATGCAGACCCCAAATTCTATTTAAGAAATATTCGAAAGAAGGAATAATAAAGTGGCATATTTTACTTTTATTTCACATAAATAACATACGCAAAATTTATGAATGCAAAGCATCGATATATTCGATGCACATCGAACTCGACAATCGTTAAAATGCGGGATTAATCGGGATTGTCAATTTACTTATTCGAATTAAACGCGTCACAATACTAATACAACTCGGGCGCGATCCGTTTCGCGCGTGTAATGTTTTCAATAATGGAAAAATTCGAAAATGGAACCATTCACGCGATACGCGAACTGTAAATAACCATGACTTCCCCTAATAGCACGGAAATATTTTAAAAGATTCAATATATTTTAAAATATTTATAAAGTATTTTAAAAAGATTTTAAAATATATTTAACCTTTTAAAATATTTCTGTGCTATTAGGGTCGATGCACTAGCGAATCGTCTATCGCATCGAATACAAGTACGACAATCTAATAATCGGCGTAGAGAATGGTCTCGGTTTGGCATTTTGACAGATAATATTACGATACGAACAGCTCGGGTCGCTAACTACCTGCTCGAGTTTCGCCGCGCGAGTGATAGCGCTATCACGTTTCGTCGCTATCGCGAAATATTTACAGGCTAATTCTCAGGCTGAATTTTCTTCATTGATTTCAAATAATTTTCGATAAACGAGCTATCAAAATACATTTTCCATTTCGGTAAAGTCAATTCAGCGATGCATGTATAATATTATGCACGCATCGCTGAATAATTGGTTGATTAATATTTGAATCGATGAAAAATGTGAAACGCGACTCGATAATCTCGATATACACTCGAATTGAAATACCATTAAAGAGATAACTGTTATATAATCTCGGAGTCAAACAATTTGTAATCCACGTCACATTGATTGCTGCTTTATATGAGCAAATTACGCGAAAAATTGGCTTTGATAATTAATCCCGATTCCCTTATAAGCCATTAATCGCAAGAATTAAGTAACAACGTGAAATAATCGTTAATAATAATAACAAATAATTGACAAAGGATCATCACATCCGCACGCTTACGAATTATTAATCGAAGAGTAAATTTAATTAATTATGCTAATTAGTGATTGTTTATCGGGAACGATCGCGTTTTGAAAGATAACACCGGGGTATACTTGTACCGCTCGAACCTCACCGCGCGATTTTGAGTAAACACGACGCACTGTATGCTGTAACAATAAACCACGAGATTAAACCACTACCGTGTACCAATTTACTTTAAAATATTTAATATATCACAGAATAAATATACATCAAACAGTTATGTATTAATATCGATGAATGATCTATGAATTCACATTTAATATCATAAAAATACTTGTACAAATTAATATGTTCAACATACTGTTTTCATCTTAATACATGATTATTGATACTTTTCTCAATTTTTACATCCCGAGAAGAATCGTGTAATTTGAATAAATCAAGAAAATCAAATTAATTTACCGCAACGCTGAAAAAACTACGATTCATTTTCCTCGATTTTTATTAAAATCATACAAATTTCTTTCGTGCAAGTTTTATAAACAGATAATATTAAAATAATTTTTTATCTTCCTTAAAACGAAGATAAACTTTAAGCTTCGAAAATTTTAATTTTACATTAGATTTAATATTTTTTGGAAGTAGATCAATTAGTCGTTCAAAATCTTTTGACAATGGACACGTGTAAATTTTATATAACACCATTAGCCATCTTTAGATAACTTATAATGTTGATAATTCAAAAATTATTGTGATAAAATTCTCCTATTTTTGATCCCAATTAACCTTCAAAATAAACTTATTAAAATACGTAGGGGATGATCGTAAAATGCTCTATTTTTCGTAATTTTAATGTAAGATTTTAAGTATCATATCATGGCACTAAAGTCTCATGACCAATAAAGAATTCTAGCTAACGATAAAAGAGAGTTTAACACCGTGCAAAATAATTTTAATTTTATCTCTCTTCATACAACTTGGTAGACATTTATATGAATTTATTATACTTAATACTACAAAAGTGTGTTTCATTATACATCCATAAAATGTAAAATGTTTCAAATGGTGGATAAAAGTTGTCGATATGCAACGGTATGGGTTGTGCATGAGCTCTCGCTGTGAAATGATACATGATGCTTCATATGCGACTATTTGTAACGTATATGCCGATAGCACATATTTGCCGAAGATTTACAATCGTGACATTTCGCCCGTTAATGCAAAATCAATTCGCCGTTATAAGCTTTATACTTTTTACCGTGCTATTATAATAATAATCCTCGAAAAGGTCAAGTGAGGATACGGAGACGAGTTAGAAAGCACTCCGATCTTTAATACGCTCCTCTTGACTCCGGATAATTTGTCAGTGCGGCGCGCAGAAATTACAAAGACCGGGTTATTTTCTCCGGGTGAGAAAACTGCGCCGAGTTAAGGCAATCTCAACGATATAATAGGAAATATTCTGCCGCACGCGAGACACGCCGTTTCCAACAAACGCGTCAATTTACTCGCACCGATATCGCTTTCGCGTCAATCGATCGTAACGTAATAATGTCAGAATAGACTTTAATTAAACGTATTACAACCTTGTTCGCCCTCGAGTCGTATTGTACGCAATTATACTGAGGCCGAGATATTACAATACTAGATTCTGAAGTAACGCTAAGGGTGCGCCACGAGCAGAGCTTTATTCCACTGCGAGGTATTATTAAATTAAATATGATATCTTGTCTTATTAGTTTGTAAAGACTAGAAGAATAATTACAGACTTCCAGTCTTCGGGAATTCCAGGAGATAAAAATTCTCTCTCTATAATATCGTATTCTTACATTAATATAGCAAATAAAAATATTAATATGACGGTATTATTTTCTTCGTCAACTTACGCGAAGAATTTCTTTAATCTGATCTTTATAAATTACACAAATAACCAAATTTAGTAAAGAACTGACTTTGAATTATTTCGTATATACAGGGTGTCCTGAAATTCGCGAGTCAAAATACCATAGCAAGAATGTCGTCGAAAAAATCAATTAAAAAGTTATTTGCCATTTTCCGTTCAACCGTAATGTATGATTGGCCTGTTTTGAACCTTTTTATCTAAAAAAACTACCGCTCGGAACGAAAAATGGCAAATAACTTTTTAATTTATTTTTTCGACGACATTCTTGCTATGGTATTTTGATTCGCGAATTTCAGGACACCCTGTATATATTTAAATATAACACCGCACGCGTGTTTTTACTGATTAATCACGTTACGAAGCAGTCACTCGAAAAACTCAATCGCCACATTCGACTCGCGTACGTATGTATTTGGTATGAGAAGACCGATCATTCCGACAGGCTTGTAAATTGGCCTTTATCAGTAATCAGAAAATTCGACTTCCGCGTGGGTAAGAACTGCTGCATACGAACGCAACGAGTCGTCGTACGCAGCGGCGTTCTTCAAAGCGACGCCGCTGCGTGGTGTGCGTGCGTGGAACGATCGCGTAAAGGTATTCGCCGCGAGTTGCAAACGAGCCAGTCTACTAAGTTCTACTGATTAGAGGGTTTCTATATTTTCTTTCAGGTTTCGTTAAAGTGCGGCATATATCAGGGAAATTGTGGCTTGCCGCGAAATAAGCAATTAATTCGGATCACTTACATTGTTTAGAAGCAGAAGGGGTGACGCATCGGTGACCGATTTCGAGAAACGTGCCACATGATTTTGGCACGTTTCCGCCACTTATGCAATGCGGTCGTTGCACCGGTCTGTCTAAAATTAACGCTCGGTGTATCCCTACGCTATTATATTGGCGTTCAGACGCCAATTGCTATTATTGGAAGAAACTATAAACTTGAATAATGCTTCCGCACATGTAAATATAGAATTTTCCGAGGTATTGTGTTGATTGCGAGTTCACCAAGAGAATCTATTCACACAAGTTGTGTAATACAACGTTCGTTAATAAAATTAAGCGAATTCGAATTAAAATAAAATTGTTCGGTGCGTTTTGCAGAAGAAATTAAGTTAAAAGTTTGTTTTCCATTGGCAACATACACTGTATAGTAAACCATGTATTAACAGCATTTCCTAAAGCAACTGTGGATTGCATTTAGATGCAAGAATAATAGTAGCATAAATCATTAAGGCTGGACCTTTGCATGGTCGTTAACACATGTCCAGCAGAAGGGAAAGTCCATCAACGTCCAGTCAGGGCCATTGTCTCCTGCAAGGAGCAGGCCGTTTACTGCTCCTTCGATGCAAAACAGGAAGAGTAATCGAATCTGTGTATACGCAAAGAAAGCTAAGAGAAGCAAAAAGCAGAAGAGCGAGAATCTTACCAGGTAAATCAGTGGTAAGATGAATTACAATGTAAAATAGCGCCACGTTAATCACCAATGATGATCGCATATACACGACTTTCCTAATAAAAGAAATAATGGACACTTTCCTACTCGATATATACAATAAATCTTACATATTCACATTAGAACAATATAAATTAAAGTAGATGTGGCGACTATAAATAAATTCCTTCGACAATCCCCACGGTTAGATCGCTAAACCATAACCGTGAAGCGTACAAGCGTGTTCGTGAAGAAACGCAGGAAGATATGCGTCCGGTTTATTAAAAAAAAGAAGCCATCGTTACCCCTCTGACCGATTATGTAAAACAAGTTCCACGGGTGGCCTCGCAGTCGCGCGCTGGCATTCTTATGCGGGGCACACAGCCTCGTCTTTCACGGCGCGCAATTGCGCAGACATTTCTACCGATCCACCCACTGAGATCTATCGATTTCCGCGGCGTTCTCTCCAGCTCGTGACTTTGTCAAGCGACGTCGTTCGTATGTGATTAATCCTTTCAACCTTCGTGCAGAATGACGGTCGAGGAGTTCCGTGGAGGAGCGGCTCGAGTACGAGCTAATGATTTCGATTTAACGTTCTCAACGGATTTGCAAAGCGTAAACCGAAACATGTTTACAATTAAATTTCAAGCCGACTATTAATCTTATCGAACATATGGTACTTGAAATAGCAGCTCATTACACTCCACTGTGAAGCAGTTTGTAACTTCCTTTGCTGAACGAAGGAAACTTTGTTCATGCTAACAAGGGTCGTCAGCTTCGCTCGAATTTTCGACTAATGAGCCGACAAGCTAATTAATCTTGAAAAATTTGGGGGTGTACAGCAATTAACGATAGGGATCAACTGTTTTAATTTTAACGCTCAAGTGTCTTCTCTAAAACGTTGAGCTAATTCCCACATTTCCTTCGCGACAGCCTTGTTGCAAGAATAGCACTTTTATGATTCCTATTGTTATGTTTCAATTTTAACATTTTACTGTTCTAAGTTCTATTGCAATAATTGAAATCAGTAGCGGATTTTATGAACATAATTGAAATTTGCAAAATATCGATTTCGTCGCTCGATAACGTAACATTTTTTACGTCGAATTTTCAGCACAAGCGCGAGATAACATATTCATACCCGTAATTGCGTTTGGCTGGGATCCAAATACCTCTCAAGTAAACTTTCGCGGCTTTCCACGATGTCTTATTTCCGTTAATAAATAAATGCTATTCCGAGAATCTGTTGTGAAGTGCGCGCAGTCCTAACTGGAGACGAAAAGCTCTTCCGACTAAAACTGCCGGACCATTGTTCCGCGAGATGTGTTCGCACATGTGGAATAACGTACCGGAACGCGAAAAGGCGCGGGATCTCTCTTTGCGGGCCAGCGTCGAACATCATCCGAGACGAGTATCGTCGTTGACCGCAGGGTCCATCCGGTTGGCAAGAGCCATAAAACGTTCTACGTTCTTTGTTCGCGCGCGCGTGGCCGGTCGTCTGCCGTGCCTCAAAGCTGGATTTCTCAACCGTCAGTGATCTCTCGTTCAAGTACCAGTTGCTCGTAAAATCACAAGTTAGTTTAAATATATTTCAGAATTTCCCCACAGCCGGTTCGGAAAAATAATCAAGAAATTCGGTTTTATTGCCAGATACTTACATGTTTAGGGCAACAATGTGATTATTGATCATTGAAGAATTACTTATCTTTAGGAGCGTAAATAGTAAAAATAGAAAAGGTGTAATTTGTGAAATTATTGTTCAATTTATTATACTCGAAGAATAACAAGAATGAGAGAATTTTTTTCCGTTGCCAGATCGGTTTGAATCGGATAAAACGAGTGCATCGGAATCTAAATAACTCTAAATGCTACACTAATATGCCGTCATATCGCGAGAGCACGTTCTTTTATTATGAGAAGGATCTTATATCTCATTCAGCGACGAAATTCGTGTGTAGGTACGTTTCCTTTGTATAACGCACTCGGAAAGATTTCACGAAATGTAGAGGAAAATCGTTATGTTAATATAATCCCTTCTCACTATCATTATATAATATTGCAGGAAACGAGGATTGAATTAATAAATTCGAGGCCGACGTGGCATCGCGCGAGAGCGCTTTTACAAACGAATGCACGCGCATATCTCAGGGAGATCCTTCCTAAGTTCGATCTTAAAACCGTCGGTTTAACCCGCCGGTATTTTACTCGGGCGTAATTCGTTTCCTTATCTCTAATCCATTGCGCTGATTACATTTAAGCAAGACACATCGTTTATTAGAGCAAAGCGCGATGAAATATTGTCCAGCGTACACAGATCCGAGATATATTTTGTATACATTTAAAGCTTAAAGGGGCCGAGACTGACTCCGATTTATTCATTATCTGGCGCGCCGCGTGTGATAAATACGAATCATTATTTAAAAAGGACTAAACCGCGAAGTTATATGAAAATCGTTTCGCACGCGGGAAGGCAGAAATAAATCTTTCGACGTTCCTCCGCGGCAGATCGCCGTTCGCTCGACGGATTTCGAGTCACGATCGCGATAAGATTGAGAGCCGCTCTTGAGATCGCCTCCTCCAACATATGTCGCGGCTGGCACGGCGCGATCTCGCGTAGGATTTCCATAGAGACGTAGGAGAAAAATGTATGGGAACGTCGTCGAGAGGGTGGAAGTACACGAACGAGCGCTTGATAAATTCATCCGAGACGTGATGCTGCGCATCGCGATGCACATCGACGCACATTAGGGAGTTAGCATTATTTATAGGCGATTTAAGGGACACGTGGAGATGTGTTCGCGCATATCCGCGCGAAATGTCCGGCCAGAAGTATCTCTACATTTTAGATTGCTTATGCAAGCCGAGTCCGAGAGTTTAGATGTGTATTCGAGTAATCAGTGCCGCTAAAGATACCGCGTCCCGTTTTACGGATTATATTCGCGCGCATTGCAAATAGAGACAAATAGTATAAACGAGCAACATTTAAAATTAAATGTTCGACAACGATGCAAATATACAAGTAACAAGTATAAAACTTGTCTAATATTTTTTATCATATTTATAGACTTTTATTAACGGCTGAAGTACTCGTTTCTTTTTAAGGAAAGCAATTATCGCTTACCAGGCGCTTTCACGATTTTCAGTTTCCGTCACAAGTTCGGTGGAACGTAGCGTGAGGATTCTAACAAGGCCGCGATTAAACGCTCCTTTGAACCCCTACACAAAACCGGTTCTCCTTTTTTCGTAGGTGTCGTCGCCGCCCAGATGCGCCCCGTGAAGGGCGTCGCGTTCGATTATATGTGCTTCTCCGTTAGGGCGTAGCACAGGTATTCAAGAGCGAGAGAATGCGCTAAAAGAAAGAAGGGAGGACGGAACAGTTCGAGATCCAAGCGTCCCCGACCTGCTCTAATCTGCTCGGCAGCAAAGATCTCATGAATTTCTCCTTCCTCTCTATGCCGTATCTCTTCCTGCTTGCTCTTTTCCCTCTTCTTCCCTAACGAACGATGTGACACCGCGATTCGAATCGTCGGGGCTTGTAACGCGGTACTTAACTTAGATCGGAATTTTGTCGATTGACTCGAGCTATCGAAGGTCTTTAGAATTGAAAGAAAAGGAAAGGCAGAGTCAAATAAAAGAATCTTCGATTGCACCATACAACTGTTCGAGATCTGGAGACGTAATATATGAATTAATAGATTTAAAGTACACACATAGTTTAATAAATAGATTTTGAAAAGTAATTTTGATTTGTTATATTATATGCACAATCTCGCTTTAATTTAAAAAATTAAATAAAGTTTATCTTGTACCGCAGTTTTACTTTGAGATACAGTTTTAGTAGCTTGCAAATAATATTAAAATCAGATACATTAGTAATCATACATTTATATCGCCATTGGATTAAAATTAATTCTCTCGTTTATTAAACATATAATAATATAATTTATTTCAACACGCTCTTTCAATAAATTATTTCAATGGAATTGATCAGTCTTTTAGAGGCTGAACAGTCCACAAAACGCATGTGCAATAACAATTTGGTTATCGAAATTTATAAATTTGTAAATAACAGGGAATATATTCAACACGGTTTTATGTTATATTAAATTTTTCGACAAAATAATAAACCCGCTGGCATGTGGCTTTAGTGTTTATTTGTAACCACCGAGTTACGACGTACGCAAGATCGCCGTACGTCGGTGTTGTCAATCGTACCGCGAGAATCGAGTCGACAGGTAGCGGCGCGTGCCACTCTGCGTGTTGCCGTATTACCCATCCAATCTTGACAAGTACGTGGAGAAACCAAACGCGATTATATTCCGCGCGCAATTAGCTCGACATACGTAATTAATTAATTCTCGTGATTAACAGTTGCATTGGATGCTTTGACGAAAGTACATAATTTTGCAAGACTTACTCGTGTTGTCCGAAAATTTAAACGATAAAGGATAAAAATTCAAAGTGTCAATTAATTTTCTTCTCCAAGATACTTCAATTTTATATCAAACTTCGATTTAAATATCATTTGTTTATTACTTTTGGGTTGAGAGCGCGAAATACATGAACTGCCGAATAATTAAATACCTCAAGATATATAATATTACACATGCAATACTGGATTTCATATGTTTTTGAATGATCGTGTTTTAATTACTCATTAACTTTATTAATTGCATTTTATCGCGCGTTATTAGAATGACGATGTATTTTTTTTTAAATTATTCGTGTATCGCGATCGCGTTTCGATAGGATTCCATTGTAATGTAAAATAGAGAAATGTGTGTCACGCGTAATTAAATAGACGAGATCGTAATTAACCGTCTTTTCGCGAGTATTGTATCACATGAGTGTTATAATATATTGCAACAAATGTGTGTGAATCTGAAAGAACAGGGGGCTTGTAAGTGTTTCGAATTCACAATTCCATTGTGTATCGTATCGACAAATGACACGTTGTCTTTTATTAAATGCATAATATGAACATAAATGCGTGCGCGTATAAAAATTGGAAAATATTTTATACGGAAATTGTTGTCACATAAGCACGTCCCAGGAAGCATAATCGAAAAAACAACGAATATAGATTAATAACTTCAGTTATTATCCAGTAATAAATAGGGACTCTTTCAAATACGTCAATCGAGATAGGAAAATGGCTGCGATCAGCAGAAAAACTGCTTTGACAACTGTTGCAAAGACTTTTAATCTACTTGGCGTATGCTCTTAATCTTGTCTGAAGCTAAGAGCATCCTCCAATCAGACTCGCGAATTTTACGACAGTTGCAAGGCAGCTATTTCTGCTGAACGCAACCATTGTCGATTAAAAGTTGGCGAAATATAAATTGACATTCACTCGCGTTCGATTTTTTTCCGAGCAGCGGCCGAGGCACGCGCGTGTGTCACGCGGGAAAATCACGTACGACAGTCCAGTTAATCGGATTTAAGTAGAGGTGAAATCCGCTACACGGCTCGCGTCTCTGTATAAATCGAGACCCGTGATCGACGTGTCGAACGTGGAGGAATAGCGGTCAAGATAACCGGAGATAATGACCGTAATGACGTAACGTTCTGAATTGGAGAAAATACAGTTTCAACAAATTGCACGGGGATATCGCTGGATGGTATGCGTCACGTGAATCGCGGTTATTACGGGAATGCGGTATCGGTAGTTGCAGAAGCGACGGGCTTTTGTGGCACGTTACACCTGCTATTTCATAACTAGCGATGTAATGAACGGAGATACGTTGATATGCCTTGGTGATATCTGTAATCTCGGAAGTCGTTGATTTCCTCGTCCCGATAGGTTCTCTTTTAACTGTGGAAAACATAATTACCGCAGTGACGCAACAGCTAGTTTCTCACATCTGAACAAGTGTTTTGCTCTCCGAGTCTCAAGTAAAATCAAATTCTTTTCCTTATGATCTTGCCTTATAATATTATTACGTAAAGGAATTTTATAACACGGAGTATTTAAAACTCTCGACGGTATTTCTTTTCGCGCGTATATGAGATGCTCTACGTTTTATTATTACATAAAAATATATTAATTAATATAATATATTTTTATGTTTTAAATAAACTAAACTTTTACTATTGTGACACTAACACCTAGTCAAGGCTCTTAGCGCTTTTATTCATTGAGTTTTATTCGTCCGAGCCGTATTCTCTTGTTAAAAATATATTAATCTTGTATCTTTTGCGTTGCATTACTCTTGAAAGCTCGATGTCAGAATTGTATAATGTTACTTTTCTTTTCTTTTCTTTTAGAAAAATACGGTAGAATCACGGTTGCTGGTCTTTGTAGGAAAATATCAATAAAGAGATAAACGACTAGGAAAGGAAATATCCTTTCCAGTTGAGGAGACGGAATCTTCGGAGTTTCGGTCTTCTCAATTTGGGATTCATCCGGAAATTCCGTCCCGTAAATTAATTCCAGCCATAAATTCTGATCTTCACCTTTGTTCTCTCGAGTAGCAAAAGGGATCGCGCGCCGTAATCGTGCTTTTCGTGGGAATCCAAGCGGTCGTCCTCGCCGTATAAGTCAGCACGCGACCATTACGTACACTTTGATCCTTCGGCTCGATTGCACGGCCCTTGTCGAAGCTAATGGTCCAAACAGGAAGCGCGAGCATGCTTACACATTTATCCAGACGATCAAATTCCGTTTGCAATGCTTTTCCAATATATAAAGTCTTCTTTAGACAATTAACATAATTTTTACATATAAATATCTCTATATGTGTATAAGTTGTAAACGCGATAAATATTTTTATTATTTAACAGTGACTTTAACAATTTATGTGCCGTTGGCCCAAACAATCAATACGATTTACGCGACATTATTAAAAAATTATTATTTAATCACAATTTTTCTACGGTACAGCAAAGAGAAAGCACAATTATTTTTCCGACATTGCCAGAACTTTCGGGTGGGTAGCAACTTGATCGAAGGGATTTCCCAACGACTTATAGCAACTTTAAATTGCACACATCTTGATATCAGCGTCATCGTCCGGATAGTCCAGCGTTTAGTGGTCCATTATCCTTAGACCCATTCTCGATATCGTTGATGAAGTGAAACGCCCAGTCGGCTTCGTAGCTAAGCGATAAATTGTGCGGCTAAGAGCTCCTCCATAATTCTGGAAACGACTACGCGGATCCATACTTTTAGCGCTGAGAGGTTTATCTGTGTTATTTAACTCTTGATTATTTATCGCTCCGAGTGCTAGGCTAATTACTGATGCCGCCTTTCAGAAACGTTAATCTCTCTATAGAGTTTTATGCGCGTGAAAGCTCGGGATTTCTTAAATTGAAGAGGAATCTTTTCGGAAATACTCGGAAATATAAAATAATCGTCGCATTCGTAATTGAAACAGTAGAGTTACATAAATGTTTAAAGATTCTCCTGCGCGATGATTAAATCGTGAAACTGGACGCGGAGGTCGCCAGAATGCGAACCGAACAAAGAAAGTGAAAACAAGTGTGCGTGCGTGCGTGCGTCGTTCATAATTCAAGAAAAGACATTGCACGGACGCACGAGGGTGCCACTGAAGAGCCATGCAAGCTCCTATCTGATCGATTTAGCTTTACTATATTATCCTTAACTGATCTGCATCTTTCATCCATTATACATCATAGTATGACGTTCGCTGTACTCGATGTCTTTTTGCTCGCTGCAAGATATATTGCGGCAACAAGAAGAAAAATTATCTCTCTTGAGAATTATAGATTTCTCAACTAGTTACAATAATCGATATTCCGAATTGCAAGAAATTAACAATATTATGCAATTTTATTATTTCAATTTTTATCAAATTCGTTCTCGTCGGCTTTTCTTTATTAGATTCGCGTAAAAGAAAAGCAAGAATATCTCAATTTGCCCTCCGTTCCATCTGGTATCGTTGACGTTAAATGTAGTAGTCTGCCTTTCGAAATCGCCGTCGGCTTGCGACACTTGTCTTTCCTCGGTAAGCGCGTGGGCGTTCGAGGGAAAGGACTACTACCGGGGTTTGTTCACCGATGCGGAGGCCCTTAGCCTCGCATTCTCCACCTCGGATGTGCCGTTAATTGTACGCGAAGGAACAGCACGCACATCCATTCATTACTTCTGTTATTTCGTCCAGCAGTCGCGGCCGGCGCGACTCACAGGCACGACTGTGCGCGATGAATTCCAAGTCCCTTCCTCGGCTCGTCCTCATTATTGCCGTCGTCCTCTTCTAAAATCATCCGGCGACCCTCGGCTTACTTTGGCGACCGACTCGCGACGCGGTGGGTTCGCCGAGCCTGATTACGACGGATCACAGCGATCCCGTCGACGTGGACGCGGAAATGGAGTACGCTCGGGAAATATTCTTGCACGATCCGCCCGGGAAAAAAAAAATATGATTGTGGGCCTCGCGAGCCGAGGTCGCGAACGCCGTTTCCGCGCCCGACCCGCGGGCCCGGTCGCTCCGCCGCGATTTCATTCGCTTATTCTATCTGTTTGCGCGATGCACGACGCAATTCCGTCTTTTCCGAAAGTGCACCGACAAGAGTAAATGCGATTACACGGGGCCGGGCGAGATTGCACCGTTGTTTGTACTTTGGATAAGTACACGGGCGTGTACGACTTTATTTTTACCCACGTTCCAGACTCATCTAATAAGCGATCCCAAAGAACGTTGTGCAGCAAACACAGAAGCATAATTGCGCTACTGTTGCTGGGTTTAACACTGTAATCTCGTCGTTCATGAAATTTAAATGACGTCGCGTTTATCGTAATTCGAAATACACATAGATCTCATAAAATCGGGTTTGCTTCCTGGATCTGCGAGTCCTCCTAGTCATCATCCACGTACGAGTTACAGGATAATTCTATCAACGTAATTGTAATAGAGCACTCAGATATCCCGCGAGTGTAGTACAAATAATCTCTTTATTTGAAGAAGAAACCGTACGATATTCACGCTGCAACTTACAATTAGCCACATCGCCTGGGAAAATGGTCTGACAACTGCGCTACGAGTGTCGTAGCTGACAATAAGAGAAACTCATTTAATATTCATAGATTAGCTTTTACGATCTCATTCGATCGGCGGTCTCGCTACGACCATTGTTATCCGCCGGCCGATCGAAATTAACGATCGAAAGAGTGCCTTAACGCCCGCAATTAAATTCCGTCGTTTGCGCCGCCACTTGCACGTAGTCCCGCGAAGATTACGCGTCACTTGGCGGGTGGACCACTCTCTATACAACTCGGAATGATACGAGCCCGATAAACATAGCCGTTCGCGCGCGTTAAAATATTTCAGTCGGCCTGAAAAGCCGCGCGAGGACGTCGGGCGGGCGGATAAGACGGGAACGAGAGAGATCGACGATGCGAACAGTGTCGTAAACTATTTTTGTCAGACGCGGCTAACCGATCATAAACTCGGGGCGCGTCGTCGTCGCTGCGAGAGATTTTTCCCACGTACATCGACTCGAGCCGATCGTAAACGCCTCGCACTCGCGAGGAATAGCGCGGGGAAACGCCGCGTTTTACTCCCTGACATTTTCCCAGTATTGTCTGGCAAATTATCATATTACACGTATGCGCGACGGCGCACCGCTGACGCTCTCAGATTTGCTTTTTCGCTGATACGAGATCGCTCGATGGACTTTCATGCGCTCGCGCGAAGACCTGAAGATCTTCGCCGCCGCCGTCTTCGCGATCGCGAACCGTGCGCGTTTTATTTGCGCAGGATGACACATCGGCTATTAATACCGGGATGCAGATTAATAGGAATATTTAACGAGATTGAATCACGAGAAACATATAAACGTGGACGGCTGCGTAGGTGCTTTTAAAACATAATAAATTACCACGAAAGAGGGAGATGTTCAAAGACTGATAAAATAATTAGATCAGAACCGGAGATCATAAGGCTTTTATGTTGCACTTTGAGGCAATGCCGATCCGATGAATGTAAAGGAGCTCTGAGCTTTATACGACGTACTAACGAGTGTTCGCCACACACGGAGCTTTCGATTCTTTTCGAAGTGGCGGCTCGGCGAAGTGGCACATCAATTATTCAAAACAATAAACGATTGGACGCCGCACGTGGAGGTCCTGGCTCCTCGGCCATGCCTTCCTTATTGCTATCGCTCAACGTCTAGACGCCCAACATCTATACACCAAGCGGACTGACGTCTCTCTCGCACAAGATATGAGACACGATCGGAAAAATGGCGGAGATCGATGAGAATTGCAATAACGGCGGCAATGGAATTTGTCATTTCGCATCGTTAGAAGCGTGTAATTAACATGGCAGAAATCACTTTGCGTGTCCGGCGTTAATTATATTCTATTACACGGGATGATTATAGGTTGTTCGGTGAAAATACCTATCGCCGCGGGATCCTACGTAAACAGGCGCTTTAACGAAACCTTGACTTATTGCACGCGAATAATAAAAGTTCGCTCGCCGCAATCGGCGAATCGATGTTGGCAGCGTGTAGTTATTTAGGGACTGAAAATCATGTAAGGCTACCTGCTGGTCTTTCTCGTTAGAGGTAGGTATTTTAAGATATGCTTATTTCCAGACGGTATGATTGGTAATTGTACTTTTTATGCGATCGACGAACGACTTAATTCATTGATAGCACGAAACCTATCCATAGGCGATTACAATTAAACCGTAAGATTATAATAAAACCCATTGTTTCGTTCCCACAGCGTATTGTGTATTATTATAATATTTGACATTGGCACGAAACACTTCCTGCCCACAAACATCAATTAAACTCAGGGAACAATACGGTATGCAGCTTCGTAGTCGCCTATGGAACAATGACGTGTAAGAATATAAAGTAAATATCGCAAATTTTATTAACTGATTGTCACAGTGACAATGGGCAATCGAAATAAGCCCCAGACAGTAACAATAGCACCATTTTGCAAAATATTAGGCGAAGAAGCGTATTTAAAGTTAAGCAGCTGCAATATATTATATTACGCGTAATTATTCCGAATGCAAACGCGAAATGAAATTTCTAACGCGTAAAATTTCCGCGGCATTTATTACTCCGACAGTTGGAACCTCGCGAAAGTTTCGTTCGATATTGTTCGTGATTAATGGCGGACATTGAAAATTCATTCAAAAAGGGGCTGAGAGGCCAAGAATTTAGGAGCACTTTTTACACCCAATATTGTCTCACTAAGAAAGTTGACAGAACCTTCGCGGACGATACTCCGCGAGAACACGTTGTTCGAGTGAAGAAGTTTTAATTGCGAATCGTCGTGCAAGTGCAATTAAGGAATCTCGAGAGGTCGATCGCCGTCGTCGCCAATGACGCAGAAGTCGTGATATCGCGCGACTTAATCTTCTTGTATCTGCCCGTTCGTTTCTTTTCTCCTTTTTACGCATTCCCCGCGACTTAATGCTCGTTAAGAGTCTCTTTAACACTGTCATGCTCTTCCGCCGGATATCGCTCGCGCTTAATTTGCGACGCAAGAGGTAGAAAAGCGACTCTCTGCGCACGATGAGATGAGCACTTGATTACTGTTCGCAAAAATCTGCCGTTTCATACTTTGCGGAAAGTATAATAAATAGTAGAAGAGAGTCTTGCACATAATAGAGCGTTACATTTGTCAGTCCGTCTTCGTTTTACCAAGTAGAAATGCAATGCAAACTCTAATAAATTCGAGAAACTAAAGCAGCAGTGCAAATACATCTTGTTTTCTAGTTTCGTTGTCAATAAAAAAAACCGTGTTCAAGCAATTGTAAATATGGTAACGCCGTTTTGGACCGCTTGAACATGTTGCGCATTCGCGGTAAAACCGATGTATTCGAAATTGCAAACTATTTATATGGCGAATATTTCACTTTGCATTTGAGTGACTATTGCAGAAATTGTTACTTTATTACGAGAATTATACAAACACACATCGGTTTGACATTTAAAATTAA
>NW_011967241.1:1059824-1073845 GCF_000949405.1 Vollenhovia emeryi | reverse complement strand
ATCAAAATTCGGAAAAGGCCCTATTCTACATAATTACCAAAATTAAAAGCACATCCCTTTGAGCGTCAAGTTTTCGAGGCAAGGAATTTATTAATGCAATCACCTTGGCCTCTGCTCGGAAGCTCGCAGCTTGCAATTCAATTTAATTGCAGCCGGGAAACGAGAGTCACTCACTTATAATATAACTTTAATCTCAGGCGAAGGCGATGCAATTGTTTTATGAAGTTAAGATCTTGTCTCTTTCAATATCATTCACTATTTTTATTATTAAACATTATTCTTTTTATTTATTTTTTCGCAAACGCAGCGGTATTATTATTCTCTTACTGTTTACGGAACATACATGGTAAAACTTAGTGGCTCTGCAAAGATAAAATTTTTAAGACACATCTGTATATTATTTTATTGAACGTATAATATTTTTAACGTTTATATTCGGAAACGAGAGAGCCCCTGTCTTGGTCCTGCGATCTAAATCGCCGTAGACGACCCTGGTGCCAAAAATAGAACAAGGGTGAAACTGCGTAATCGACTGACTCATTCTAATCTCGTTAAGATTCGCCTGAATTTAGTCATGGTTAGTAATCGCTGAAAAAAAGGGTTAAAAGAGTTGCAAGCACCGTTTCGAAGACGTTGACGCAAAACGTTGTGCTTCTTAATTAAAATTTTTGAAAAGGCCAGCAATTTCAAATCAATATGAAAGGTAGATTAAACCGTGATAGAAATAATAACAGATCTTCCAAACTTAATTCTCGCAACATAAACTACACATTATGATTTATGTCGGGATTGACGAATAGACATATATTTCGCGCGGTTGATTTCTATATTCTGCACAGTACTGGAACTATCAGTACTCACATAACCGCATATTACGACCGGTGGATTCTTGAAAACTCCGGCAGACACGATAATCTTCATCGAAAGGTCAGCAGGCACGCTCACGATTTCGCAGACCCGCAGGCTTGCAATTCGAGTCGAAGGATTAGGAAATTCGCGTAATTATCATGGTGCCCGGGTCATTGACCTCGCGACCATTACGCATTATACACTTGCTGGATATTCATGCGAACCAGTTTGCATTAGAATTTAGCTTGAGCACATCCGATAATATGTTCTCGTTGCTACACCCATACCTGTATTTCGGGCATCGAAATGGGTATGGAAAAGCTAGGTAGTAAGGTAATATTATGACAGCGTCCACGCGAGGTGTAAGAAAAATACGTATGCGGAGAGCAAACAACGCAAGGTATTGAGCAAAGCCCGGAGTAAACGTACCGCGAGCGAAGTGAGTTCACGCGCGTAGGAAGAAACCGACAATGTGCGAAGAAATCTAACCTTTCGTGAGATATTGCATCGCTTGCTTGCTAACGCTTTAAAAAACTCGGATAATGTTACAAAACTAACATAGAGATAATTACTTGAAAACATTGTACGATAATATTTCGCGCGACAAAGAAATGCAGAGAGGGAGGGACAATTGCTTCCAGTAGTTTGAGAGCCTTCAATTACCATAGTTTCCTCATTCTAATCCCTTTACGAGACCCCTCGCCTCTTTATGCTATTTTTCTATTAATGTACTACAACGATATAGAGGAGAGTCTCCTATTACAAGATAGTGGGGTTTCTGCTAAATTAACAGGCATCACGCGTTGGTGTCGGCATGAATGTATTACCCGTGGAGTAAAATCTGTTTAGCAGAAAATTCATCGTTAGATCGTGCGTGCAATTGTTGCAAAACAGATTTGTGAAATTGGATGCTGAAAGCCCGCTGTCTTTTATTAGAAGCCTATATCATAATAGGGAACTCTGCTCTACCATTAAAATGGATATTCAAAGTCATTTTAAATATTCTCCAATTCTATAATCGCATTGTCGATTATAGGATCGCACAGCGAGGCCGAAAATCGATTAAAATTCCAAGACGCTAATGTCTTCCTGCACGCGGAAAACGTCACCTTTCCGCAGGGAAACGAATCGCCGCGTGGGCGAGGGAAAAAAATCGGCCGTGCCCCGAGGGCCCCCTAATTTAATTGCCGGCCTTTACATCGCGAAGGAGCGCGCACCACGACGGTGGGCGTTTATTTCGTACGCGCGTTTGCATACGCGCGCGCACGCACACGCAGGTGTACCCGCCGCACGTCGGTACCGATAATAGTACGGTTATAATAACAGAGAGCGGCTCTCTCGTGTACGCACACGAGCCCGGGCGTACAGAAACGCCGACGCGCTGCCGCTGGAAAGCCGCGGTGGTTGGACCGGACTTGAAGCACCGGCGGATGCAAGTATCGGGAAAAACATTTTCTCGTCGTTACGTATCTCCCACCTAATCTTCACAGACTGGTCCGACGCCGCTCTCGCTTCTTCTACAGGGTGGCTGTATGGACCGAGAATTCCAACTTCGAAACCTTTGGCACTATCGTAAAAAAAAAACCTCGTAATATTCTCACAATTATTTCTCTGCAATTTAAATGTGAGAGTCGGATACCCTCAAAGTGCGAGAAATAATAATTCTGAATTACGCGACGAAAATAAAACTCTACGGAAATATGTATAGTAATTCTATTTGTTAATTTACTATATAGGGGGAGGAGCTGTCTTTTTTTTTGCCGCGGAAAAACCGCGGTGGCCGGACCGGACTTGAAGCACCGGCGGATGTACGTATATATCGGGAAAAACATTTTCTCGTTGTTACGTATTTCCCATCCAATTTTCATAGACTGGTCCGGCGCCGCTCTCGCTTCTTCTACAACGGGTGGCTGTATGGACCGAGCATTCGAATTTCGAAGCCTTCGCACTATCATAAAAACTTGGCAATTCTCACAATTTCTTAACAATTTAAAATGTGGAAGTCGAATACCCTCAAAGTGCGAGGAATAATAATTTTTTAATGGCGTGATTAATTTTAAATTACGTGACAAGAATAAAACTCCGCGGAAATATGTAATAATTCTACTTATTAGTCCACTATATTGGAATAGGGGGAGGAGCTGGTTTCTTTTTTACTTCTGTAAGCCCGAGACTTCATCGCCCGTCATGTCCACCATATATACATTCGCGCGTATCACTAACACGCGCGTATCGTTAATTTGCCTTCACGTACTTATATCGTTTTACGCAGGTAAGGACGGAGCTCCGCTTATAATCGTTCCGTGGAATATCGTATCGCGTTTAAAGTGCCGCTTTAATGAAAATGCCACGGCGTGCCTCCGCGGGTGGCATAGTGTTATTTGATTGCCGGTCTCTTTAACGTCGGCCGTTTCTTTTTCTTCTGCCAACCGCCGATTTACTCTCGACGGTATTTCCGCTTGCGATTAGCGTTATCGAAGCCGAGATGTCGAGTCGAATGGAAAAATTCTGCATGCGCGTTCGATGAAATTGAATTTTACCTTCCCCTATTAATTCCAGCGAATCCGTAATTGATTGAAACGTACCGACGGAACCTCCAGCTTTCGTCTCGCAATGAGCCATTCGATTACCGGTACGTTTATTTTTGCGACTTGTGAAACGCGCGCGCGTCCCATTGTAACGGCGCCGCTGCGAACGATATGCAAATACGGAAGCGAGCGACGTGAATTGATCACGTAATGACCCGCTCGCGAATTAGCTCGTCCCCCCCCCCATCGTTACCTCGCGTTCCTCGCGGCTTGTTCGCAAAGTAATTCGACTCGGTCGAAATGTACAATTAACAAAGTCGCCGATTAACAATCATTTCAACGTGACGGTTTATTGCTGATGGTGTTTTTTGGTGTGTACGTGCGCACATCTGTTAGGACAGCTTGTCCGATGCACATGGTATGCGGCGACCAGAAGCTTGAAATATGAGCGCTTCCACCTAGATAGAATTTTTTGCTTCCTAAATTGTAATTTTATCCCATCGTTCGGAAATATCTTGCCTCTGTATTTCGATATTTTTTTTTCCATATATTACCACAATGTCCTATAAAAATACACGCGTATAATTGATTTTCAAGTATAATTACCACACAGTGAGAATTTTCTCATAAAGTTTATACTGAAAGTTCTGTAATCGTGGGACAATATGGCATTTCGAACAATTTTATGAGAGCTTTTTTAAACTTTACCATACACATTTACTAGTAATTATATCTAGTGTACTTTTTACTAGTAAAATGTATGGTAAAATTTCTAAAAAAACTCTCATAAAATTTTTCAAAGCGCCATGTTGGCCCACGATTACAAAATTTTCTGGATAAATTTTGAGAGAAAATTCTCTCCGTGTGGAATTATATAGATTTCCTCGGAATTGGTAATTAATTTGTACGATTTAATTCCAGTCATAATCATTATTGTTATCGGTGATAAATTTGATAATTTATGTATTTTTCTGAAACGAGAAAGTTTCACATCATGAAAATACTTTACGGAAAGACGCCAATTTAAATTAAATGTCTGAATTCTCGTTATATGGAATGCGTAAAATTCGGGCGATGAATATTCATGATTTGTATACGAATAATTAATGTAATGGCTACGCTTCCTCTCAGAATTTGTAAACGTGCCTGGAAATATCGGGCGGTTTTGTAGCGATTGCAAAACAATATCACAATGATATCGTGCAACAGTCGTTTCAGCCGCGCAATGAATATCCCGACTCGGAGCTTGTTGTAATTTTAACAAGTGGCTAACACTGCGTCTGTTATTACCAGCTTAATTGCCGGGTCGTGCCCGAGATATCGTTGAATCGATGGTGGTACCCGCGGGGCGTCCGTCGGAGCCCGGAACCGAGGAAAAAGGCCGTCTTGAAGAATTAATAAATCAACTAGTCGGCGAAGAGGAGAAATGTTGACCACCGCGGCGTCCCTCCATCATCTCAAGATTTCGTATCTCCCGGATCTTACGGCATCCCGGGACGAACGAAAGTGCCTAATAACCATCTCCTTAAGCGGAAATCCTCCTACATTCCGTTGTGTTAGCGTAGAAAACACCGTGGTTTTCTGTTTCTTCAAAGCCGTTCTACTTATTAACAGTGCGATATGATCCACGAGTGTCTTTGTTTTTCTCTTTTATGAACTTTATCGGGTTCGATGTCCCAAAGGACGAATTAGTCGTCGCGATAATGAGAAGGAAGTGGACGGTGATAGGACGATAAGGGACGGAGGGAAAACATTGCCACTTATCGCGGCATTATCGGATCTCGAGCAAGTTGATTTTAAGGCGCCGCCTCTTGAATGAATAGCGATAATGTATACGAGAAGCGGCGTAAACCAGATAAGATAGATAAAACGTCAAGTAAAATTTCATTACAAGATTGTAATTGAAAATATTTTACTTGGTTTATTTATATTGTCAGAATGGAATTTAATTCTATCGGCGATTTACACTCGCAACAATTATCGCCAGCCACGAACTTCAAACGGAACGGCAAATTCCTATTCTGATCATCGCAAGGCTATTCCCTCTCTTTCTTACAATTAGGAGCAATTAGTTATAATTACTCGAGAGCGATTGTACTTGGATACCAAGTATCATTCTATGAGTCAATCGAGCGAGCTAAATTTTCCACGTACCTACACAAGAGGAACACTAGACACAGTTCCGTCTATACATATCGCAATCTAAAGTATCAATAAAATATTACCAGGCATCAAGGTACTTTTGATTCAAGTTGCTCATTGGAAAATTTGATAGCCATAAAATAGAAGGGCCATGTGTTACCATATTTGATAGACTGGATAAAGCAATAGTGTTCTTATTCCCAGCTTCTTTATAAATTCTATTACGTCTTTATATCGAGTTTTTAAACAATGCTTCTTATTTCAGCGTAATGCGCTTAGTTTAAAGTTCTGCATGCTCGCGTTTTCGTCCCGAAGCTTAAAGAAATTGTTGCTAAAAACTCGGCGTGCAAAGAACCACGCTCCGAAAAATCTCTCGGAAGGACCGATTCGAATACAGCGAATGCTCGCTCGATTCGTCACGAGAGATTCGCCATGAAAAAGTCTTGCGGAAAACTTTTCGAGAGGAATCTTACCTTGACAAGCAGGTGGATCGGTTGACTGACGCTGAGTGGCTTGCCCCTCCTGGCCTTCCCGCCGCCGCCACCCAAACACTTTATCCACGGCATTCTTCGAGCGTTTCCTCGCCTCTGCCTGTTATTCGCAATTGCCTCCTCTCTTCCGCCTCCGCTTTCGTGTGATTCTCCTTCGGCTTCCGTCTTCTTCTCCGTTGCCTAAGATTCCCAGGACTTCTCACTTGTCTTCTCGAAACTCCTTCGTGTCCGACGCATCGCGCGATCTATGACGAGATTTCCTCCCAGTTCGGGGAGCTTACGATTGCAGATTTTTCTCCCGATAAATCTGCCACACTCTCATCGAAAAATCAATGGTTATATCTTGAAAGAAGTCCTGAGGACTTTGCTGAACATTTGACGCGCTTCTGAATCCCCTCGATACTTCTTTCGACACTCGATCCGGATAATATTCTTGATAACGTTATTGCGGAGATTCTGAAGATAGTGCGTGCAAAATTTACGGAATTTCTTTCCCCCCCTCAGCTCCGGAGAGAATATTTTCGTGCGACGCGATTTATATTTTCACGGTGAAATACATTTTTATATTTCACTCTCGAGATACTCCCAAGTTCCTCACGAACAACAGGATTTCCGCGATTCTAGTCTTGGCATTTTCGCAGGAGTCGCCGCCGGGCGGGAAACTTTCAGCGGAGTAAGTGCGCGCGGGTAAGATCGCGAAAGTCTTTTGCGGAAGAAGCCGCTTGTAAGGAATTAGTCTCGACTCGGGCGTAATGGAAGCTCTATCTAGCGCGGCAACACTAAACGCTCGACCTCTTCTGGAATCTCGTAATAGCTGCGTTCACACCTCCGCGGAAGTATCTTCAGGGTCAAATAGCGTTAATGTTTTAAGACCATCCACTGGATGCCTCGCGTGAGACGCTACAATAGGCACGACTGATCTTCCGCCCTTTGAAAATTCTTCTCCAACTTCCTTCCGTGCCCTCTTGATGCTCCGCACGACAAACGTCTTCAATCGACTGCGTAAAAAAGAAGCGACGATTCGAGCGGTGACAAAGCGATACGATATGGTCTCGAACTATTCTAGTAAAAGCGAATTAACGATGCGATAAATATGAATGTCGTGCAGTACAGTTTCGATGAAACATTCAATTTCATTATTTCTTCGCCATGCAATCTCTGTTTTCGTTTAATTAACGCGTTCGTTACATTTCACTCGGATACACAGTTGTGGCTGTTTAATTATTTCCCACGGTAACTTTCTTTCGTTAATGAAGTCCTGAATTTGTCGTTGTTTACGGGCGGTGTATTGATTTCTTTTTATTATTGCAATATAGTCCGACAAATAACAAATAGAAGTGGCAAACGGGCTCGCACTCGTCGAAACTTTTAATTTGCAATTTCAGTCCGCACGGTTTTTCGATTTTTTTTTCTTTTTTCGTTTCGTCCTGCGCCGGAGATTCGCCAGAAAATCAGCGCACATCGATTTCCCGCGTCGATAGAGTTAAATCCGATGGAGTGCCACGATCATCAGGCACGATCCCACGTACTCCGAGAGCCGATCCCGCTTGGTTAATTCTGTCGCACTTCCGGCGTAATCCACACCATTCCTGTCGCTCGTCGCGATAACGTGAGTCCACAGCGGGAGGGAAGAAACGGGAAGAAAATGCTGTTTCTACTTCGGCGACGAACGGAGTTTCCCTCCTGGCTTTTCCCTCACGTGGCACCGCATCGGCGTGGAACGAGCGACGTCCGCTCTCGCGCGCGGCTCTCGCAAGACTGGCGGCTGTCCAGCTCGCTATCGTCGATTTTATACGCGCCTTGTCAGCGCACCCGGACTGGGTCGCGATTCGCGTTATCGCGGGAAACGTTAAAGACGCACACGCCGCTTCTTCGATCGATCTTCACTCTCGCGGCGCGACGCACTTTCGAAGAAAAATGCGCAACGTGCAAACATTAATGTCCCACACCGTCTGCAACTCGCCAAAACGTGTTTCGCGCGATCGTACTTTATATCACACGGAATTATCGCGTGATTATCGAAACTATCCCGACGAGACAACGAGTGTGTTATCGAAGGTGGTTAAATTGCACAGTTACGCGCACAATGACACAAACCACTCTGTTTTAAACGAAAACCGTCCTTCGATTTTCGATAGGCCGTCAAAAAATATTTATATATACACGCACGCCGCTTCTTCCATCGATTTTCACTCTCGTGAAGACGTGCGTCGTACTTTGGAGGAAAAATGCAAAAATAAACGTCCCACAGCGTCACTAAGTCGCCAAAAATATTTCCGTGCGATCGTACTTTATTGAACGAAACTATCAAGCGATTATCAAAACTGTCGCGACGAATAGCATTGTGAAAGTTGGTTAAATTGCCAACAGTTTCTCGCACAATGACACAAAACGACCTTTTCCCCACACGAGAATCGCGCTCCGATTTTACGGTGGATCGTCATGAAATATTTATAAAGTCATTATATCGTATATCATCGTTCATTATGGACATATCAAAGGCTTATTACATTATCGTATTGCGTTACACGAGCATGCGAGCGTACAACGCCGTTTCTCATCTCATAACGGCGGCATGTCAAACTTTAATCGATGCGTCCTGAGAAATTCAGATCGTGGTCCTCCATTCTCATCGATCATAGAACGTTATAAGACAGCGTCTAGCTCCTTCCCCCCCGCCCAGGGGGTTTAATTAATTTTTTTTTACGTGACTCACAAAACTTATAGCAAATTCGTCGCCAAAAGTTCAGCCCGCTGTTGTAGCTTATCGTCGTCGAAATGCTTGTTCGCCGATCCCGTCGTGGTCCTCCGTCGCTGGAGCGATATCTTCGAATCTATAATGAATGCGTGGCCACGGCTTTGATCAATAATATACGCTATCTTATGATATCGTGGAGATGAACCGTATATTCTGCAGGCAATGTGCCTCGCCAAAGCGCTGAAGCAGATCCTGTTACGGCGATACCCGGGATAAAGCCTAATTGAAAAATATCGGCGCCTTTTTATCCCTTCCGCCTCTCCTCCACGTCGTTGGTATCACGGGATTATTAATGTGTGTCCGCGATACGTTGCTACGTCTCGATCGTTACGCTTACACGAAAGTCGTGTGTCGTATCGCGTGCCGGCCGCTATTATTTACGGCTCGATCCCGCGTTACGATGCACGGGGCCTCACGATCTCCCGTCGGGGCCCACCCCGGGTCAGCGCGGCACCCTCCCGTCGCGGAATGCGGCCCGACAGACCGCGGACGTCTACGTGTTTATACCGATAAACTCGTTACCGATTCCCATCTCATCCATTAGAGAAACTCCCCCGGTCTCTCTATCTATTTCGCGGCTCAATTAATCGATCAGCTGTCCCGACGTGACCGATCGAATCGAGACTGACGCGCGCGCGCGCGACCGGATGGCAGAGGGAGAAAAAGAGAGAGAGAGAGAGCGCTGTATATTTTTTACGCGCGGTGGTCCCCGACCGGTTAGCTCCGCGGTCTGCCGACGACTAACAGAAAATGCCAGCCGGCGCTACGAGGCGAGCCCAGAGAGCGGCCCTACCAGACCAGCCGGCCCGAAGGGACCAACAATCCGTGTCGTACAGCAGCGGCGGCTGGGGCTCGTAGCATCTGCAACCGCTCGTCGAGTCTCCGCGATGTCTGCGGAGCGGCACGCCGCGCCATGCCGAGCCGGCCGGCGCGTTTCGAGGTCGCCGGGCATCGATTCAGTTCCGGTTGCGCCGCGCGTTTACGGCACAACTTCCGCGGGGATTACGTCGGAGGAAGTTAGCCCTTTGTGCTCCAACGGCGGTATATATAGCGCGCAGGTGCACCTATGCACCGCCGCTCGGTTTCGCGAGTTAAGCGCGTGGAGGTTTGTCAGATAGTTGAGGTATGCGAGAGGGTGAGTCGCGCGTAGAACAATCGCTATTGCTTTTGATATGCGTCCATGTAGACTGCCTGGGGTGAATATCCTCCCTCTCACTTGTATGGGCGAGTCTTGTAACTCGCGTTGAAATTTCAAGTTCTTTGAATCGAAGCGATTTTCGAATACAAAATGGTTAAAGCACCGCATCCCCATTGCATTCCGCCCGTTTCCCAGTGGTGAGAGCGCACCGACGGGTGCTCCACAAATTGATAATAAGATCAGATGTTCCACTGCTTAAAATGCGGTACTTTGTATAACGCAGACTGTTACAGGGAGGGTCAACGAGAAACACGTTATACATCTTCTGTTGCAACAACGCGCAGTACGCTCGTGTGTGTTTTGTGTGTTCTTTACGACAAGCGGCCATAAAGTCAGTGCCGTATTAATCTTCGTCTTTACGCAAGTAAGACGAAGTTTCGTAGTAACGCAAGACGTAAACATGATACGACAAAATAGCGATAAATAAGTATGAAAAGTTTAAAACGACATACCTTTTAAAGAAGACACGTTTAATAGAATTAAAGGCTTATGAAGGTGAACGAGTCAAAAAATGCACGTTGAAAGAGACAGATTTGAACATTGAAAACGCTCTTAAAACGAGACTCGAAATTTGCTTGCTCCTGTGTCAAACTGTTGAGAAAATAGGAGAATTATTTTGATGGATCAAGATAATTCATTTTGTTGAGAGAAAAATCGCTAACTAATGCCTGTGATTTCCAAGCAGTATTCAGTAAAAAAAACATGTAAATAGTTGACAGTTTGCGTAATTTGTGTGAAAGTTGATCTGAAATTTTCCGTCAACGAATTGCGACATATTCGAAGCCTTCTACTATGTTAGCCTAGTTAAATGGCGCTAAAATTAATCGGCTCGTGAGGCACCATTGGCGATTCCAGCTAAACGAGTTATGGATCGGCCGCGGAATTTCAGTTAATCCATTTATATCGCGCGAATTTTCGTAGACCGATGATAAAGTGCCGCGTTATGTGCATTAACGATATCGAAACGCAACCCAATTTTGCAGGCCCCACTGTAATCGCCGTGCGAAATCTGGCCGCGTTAAAAGAGCCGCCAAATCCACATCCCCGTTTGCGCGATTTAAAGATTCCCGTCTCGTCGCGCGTCGGAGAACGGGCGTGCAATTTTCCGGGCGGAGATCGTTTGCGGCAGCCGCGAGTTTTCTCGTCTTTCTTTACGACGTCCGCCGCCGCGCCGGTGGAGTCGCTAATTAAGTTTGCACAGCACTGCCATCCGCGCGTAAGACGAAGAAGTATGTAACTTTCTGTTCGGGTGGGAGGTAATGCGAGTGGAATACTTAATATTGGGCGCGTGAGCCACGGTACTTACGTAAGTACATACGCGCGCACGGTATACAGGACCGTTCATTTAATGCCATCTTTCTGATAAGAGTCTCGCGCGTGGGATTCAAGTATTCAAGGCGAGGCGTCGCGCGTTTCCACCGGTAAAGAAATCGTGAAAATCGCTTCTAATGTTTCCTGAAAACGACTTTACGGAATGACTTCAAATCTTCACAGTCAACGTCTGATTAATAGAAGAACAAAGTGGTTTTCCGTGTTTCTCCTGATTTTGAAAAACAAACGACATATTTTGCGTGGCAAATAAAACTATTTTTTTTTCAAAATTAAGAAAACCGCGGACAACTACTCCGTTCCGCTATAAATCAGACGTCGACTGTAGACATTTTAAGTCATTTTGCAAAACCGTTTTCGGGCAAAATTGGAAGCAGTTTTCATGATCTCTTAATCGGCGGAAACGTGTGACACGTCGCCTTTTGCAATTTGTGCAAAGTTGCGCGCGGATAATCCTCTCTTCCCGTAGCTTCGTGCCTTTCCTGAAGATCGGTGTCGCATCGGCGCGACACACAGCCGGCTACGGAAATGATTGATATGCCACGAATTACATCAAACTTTATGTTATACACGAAACTGCAATATCGCGTGTAAATCGATGAATGACGATGCATTGCGCCGAAGCCTGCGCGCCTTTGCTCGTCTTCCTCGCTCGGCGCCGAGGATCAGCCGAACACAAAGTCGCATTTCGCTATTAACGCGAGACACAGCACGGCTTGACGTATAACGCGAATGCTCACCCCCTTCCCGAGTAAAATGCAATATCGTAGTACACCTATGCACGATGCCAGTGGCGTATGCAGGTTGAAGCTACGAGAAGATACGATCTGATGCTGCAAGGTCCGGCCAATTTCGGGACCGCTTTTGTTCCTGCCAACTCTCGCGTTGCTCCGGACGGTCGAAACGATGCGTGGCTAAACCGTCAAAAGAATTTCGCATTTCAACGCAATTGCCTTTTCTTTCCCTTTAAAAGTACATTCCGGTGTAAGGAGATAAATTATACCGAGCTTCGGAATGGATCTTTCCCGCGGTTATTTTAATAATAAATTGCAAGTAAAATATATGGACACTACAAATATACAGAGAGAATGATTTTACTCAAGTATTAAAAAATTCCGCTGGACACAGATCTAAAAATAATTTTGCCGTAGTTACTTTGATGGTGCAACAATATTATTTTCAAATTTGCATGTATCCAAGCTGTTAGATACTCAAGTAGAAAACGGTCCTTTCCGCGTGCAAATTGAAAAAAAGAATTAAAATTTGCGAGAGGAAATGGAAAAAGGGGCGGGATTTATTTAACAGAATTTGTTAACGTAATTACGTCCTGTTCATTACGTGCAGTAACGCAATCACGTTTCCGAGTCGGTTATATTTTTCAGGCGTAGAAGAGACGAACGGCGCCTGAGAAAAGAATTTCGTACGGCAGCTCGAGAGCTGTCTTAGCGAATTAGCGGGCTAAAAAACGTTCGTTCCGCGAATGGCTCCATTAATCTCCCGATATTATTAGCCCTGAGATCCCTCGGGTCTGATTCACGTGCCACTCCTTCGATGTTATCCACGAGCGGCCGCAGAAGCGATCATTACGCCACTGATCGACGCACACGCGTGCACGCGTGTATAGCGCCCGTGCTTGAGAACGGCCCGAGCTTGATGTTAAAGTGTATCGCTCTCGGAACACATATCGGGACTGCGGAGGCCACACACTGGGACCAAGCGCGGCAATATGGCGTTTGTAATGGCCAGTACACGATCGCGAGTGCTCGCTCGCTCGCTCCAGAACGCAAACGAGGCGAAAAATTATATTTCACCTAACTCCGCAACCCACTCGGCTAAATTTCCTAGCATAACTACAGTGAAGATTACACCAGACCTCTTCGCAGATTCTCAATGAAGCAGAATGCACAATTGTTTCTGCTGCTGTGCTTCGTGTAACCGAAGAGTCTCGTTACTGGCCATCTCAATAGCTTTCCTTGCATTGTGCGAGCACAAGAAAAAAATTAATGTGCGAAAAATATGAAAATATTCCGGTCGGAAACGAATGTAGAGGCATCGGTAAAAGGGCTGGAGAACCGATAGAGGAAGTAGACGCAACGTTGCCGGCAAAGATCGATGTACTGATCGTAAAGTAATCCGAACTTGTAGCGTTGCAGCGATATTTGGATTGAAACATGGGAAAACCAGCTTCGCGTGTTTTTTCTGGCTATTAAAAATGTCGATCCATACGTAACTCGTAATCCGCCCCCTTGCGCGACGCGAAATATAACTATACGCACTCGCGAATTGTCATCACAGAACAGCCGAATAAGACGCGCAAGCCGTCCACGTAGCTTTTGTGCCATTTTTTACCGCGTCTCGCTCCTGCTGCAATAGTGACCTGCACCTGTTATGCCGACAAAGATAGATGAGATACAAGGGCACCAATAAAATTCACTACGCCGCGCGAAGCCCTGACAAGCTATCTATTGTTGAAATTTATTACTTTTACTTTGTGTCCTGTATCGCTTTAATATTTGATGCAATATTTACCGTGCTGAAAAAATATATCATTCGACCGCAGGAATATTTTAACATTTTCCAAAATGCTGATACTTTTAGACATATAATATTTCAGAGACAATCACGTATATCCGCATACGTTCTTAATTGTTAAAAGGATTGAATTACTTTATTCTTCTCTTGCATACATGTATAAGACTACAATATTGAATGCGGGTCTTTGCCTT
>NW_011967241.1:1047477-1058684 GCF_000949405.1 Vollenhovia emeryi | reverse complement strand
ACGTATATCCGCATACGTTCTTAATTGTTAAAAGGATTGAATTCCTTTATTCTTCCTTTACATATATGTATAAGATTGCAATAGTGAATGCGGATCTTGCTTTCATTTTTCATCTTCTCGTCAGTTCTGTGCGCAACTCCCGTCCGGCGCAGAATGCAAGACGATGGCAGTTTCTCTTTCTTCGCTCCTTCACCCCCACCCACAAACTTAAACAAATAATGGGCTACGAGTTGTGTGGGTAGAAGCGCGCGATGGAAAAAGAAGAAGACGTCTATATAATGGCCGCGTACAACGCGTTCAGGCAGAACTGAGAAAGCGAGGTGATTTGCGCGCACCGGCTTTCTCACTTACATCGGATAAATGGCAACTCCGAAACAGCCGGATGTCAGACTAATTGCGAGAAATATTAAAACTGCCATCGAGAGTGCGTGCGCATTCGTCCATGTACCAAGAAATTTAAAATTTTATTTTTCAACAAAAATCCCATGCGAGCAGTTATGTTACAAGATGTGCGCGTGCATCGTTTAAATGTTCAATTGTTTAAAGAATTTCATTTCTATAACTAATGAAAACAAAAGCAAATTTTTCGATTAATTTTACATCACATTAGATAAAGAAGTTATAAGTTTTATTATTAACGAAAAATGTAATGAGTATAATAATCTCAGGAGATCGCCAACACGTGCTGCATAAAGATGTGAAGAACGAAGGAGCGTAAGGAGAAATATCGAAAAACGGTTAATATAATTGGCAATTATAAAACATCGAGGATAGTAATCACGACGTTGAATTATGCATCCGTTGAATTTTCGTTGGAATGCATTCCCGTCGATCAATCGCGCGAGCTTCAGCTTACCCGAGCGCAGCTGGCTGCGATAAACTATAATGGTGGTGAATAAATCAAAACACGCCCCGCATAATCGCAAGTCGTAGCTCAGTGTTTTCATTCAAAATTTGGCAGGGGACCGTGGTTCATCGCGGACATTTGCATCGGGTCCGCACCTCGCTTCGGCCCCCGCGAAGAAACTGCAAAGAGCCTTAGGCAGCGCCGAGTTTCATTTATCATTTGGCGGCCCGCCAACCCCGCAATTAGTTTCTTTTCCGCGATTTCACGTACGGCAAACGTATATTTGTAAATCGCGTGCGTAATCCACGTCCGAACGGCTAGGACACTTCTGCAGTGGATAAATCATCAAAATTATTTTTGCACAAGTCAACGATGACAGTACTAGTTGTTAAAATTTTGAGCATACTAAATGAATTGATATATTATCTTAAAAAAGTTTTACTTTAATAGTTTTACATATTCATGATTTACTCTATATAGAAGCAAGTCCGTATAAATGATCTACAAAATAATCCACGTCAGAACGACTAGGATACTTCCGCGGTGAATAAATCATCAAAATTATTTTTGCATAAATCAAAAATTCCAGTAAGAGGCTACTCATACTTACGATCATTTCAACTGCGAGAAACTTGTTCAGTAAAGAACGCTGCTCTGTAGTTGCAAAGATTTAGTTTCCTTTTCACTCTCACAGCCAAGCTTGATCCTTGCGAAAGCTTTACTATGGAATTTCATGCACACCGGGTACATAATTTTCAATTTCATGAGTGGGACAACGAACTCCTAACGTTTGTTGTTTTTGCGCGGTATGCGACGTTACGCGGGCGCGCGGGCCATTGTTTACGTGAAGGTCGGTACGCTATCATTCGCTTGCCGAACGTCGAGCCGGCAGGTATGCGGCGAGTGTTGCTCCGTACGTCGTATTACTCTTGTGTTATCGGTTTCCAAGCACGATCGCGATAAATGTGGGGCTAAAACGCTATTGATTTGTACGCATTTATTAGTAATAAGTAACGTTTATCGACTAATTATTAAGTGTCTATAACTTGTAATGAAAAGTGATTTGCACGTTCACGCGACGGCTTTTATCAATAGATTTCACGAGACTAGTTCATCTAAAACATGAGTGTAAACCGTGGTACTTTGTTGCGAGCGCATCTCGTTTACGCACCGCGCTTTTAATTATCTGTCAATTTCGTGTAATCTGTTCCATTTTCGGCTGTGCGGCTTTGGCGTTTGCTCTGTAATTCGTTCTGCCGTTCTTCGCAACTCGAACGGGCGGGAAGTAGAGAAAGTGGCTTATTGCGCGTCGTTACATTATGTAAATGTAATCGAAAATTACCTCGATTAACTGTCGCAATTAATAACAACTATTTATCGTTGGAAGTTTCGCTCACGTAGTTTCGCGGATTAGATTACATGACACTAAAGGTTGTAAAATATCGTTTCGTTGCGGACTAACAGCTACTTCTTTACCGCAGATTATGCTTGGATGTCGATACTCGCGTCGCGTTTTGTGTCGCTAATTTAAAAGTGATCTGTCCATTATTCTACTTCCGAATCAAAACTGCAAGTTCTTCGATCGACTAATTTGTATGACAGAAAGTCACGAAACTTGTTAATAATATTTCGTGCGTTTCGCGGTATTTCACATCGCGTACGGGAGTGCCGGAAATTTCGCGCGTTCGCGAGTGAGTGTGTGTGAGTGCAACAAGGAAATCTGAGAGGAGGAGCAAGCTTGGGAAGCATCGGGCAACGGCAGAGCAATCGTAAGGTGAGTGTTTTACATTTTTATATTATTTGCTACTTGTGTAAAATGAATCACCTGTTCTCTGTCTTCGTTTTATTTACTCAACTGATTCGAACGGTTGAATTTCGGTGATTCGGACTTGAATAAGTGTCACACACAAAAACATACGTATAAAATTTTGTGAGTTTATATTTAAAACGAAGACTTTGAGTACTTTAAAATTGTTTTAAGAAATACCTATTTTAAAAAATATATAAAATACTTAATACAATAATTTCGATTTTACATAATTATTCTATAATAATCATATACATTTTCGTATTTTTACGTACTCTACTCTTGCGAATTGTATCGGTGAGTGATATATTACCTTTTATTTTAAATTGATGTTGCGCATACCCTTCTTTGCGTGAATAGAAGTTTTTTAAAATATACAATGCTTAAGAGTAAACGGCGCGTAATCTCTAGTAACTGTTAAAATGTTGAATGTAGTAAACGAATAATATATTTATCAAAAAGAGAAGTTATATTTTAATAATTTCACATATTCATGATTTACTATGTAGAAACAAGTTCATATAAATCATCTATAAAATAACAAGCGTTTCGATATATTCTGATGTCGAGTATACAAATATGAAAGGATTTCACGACACTGTTGTGAATCGAAATTATCGTTCTCGTTAGGCGGAACATAATCGCGACGTGCAGATCGAGTTACATGGTTTAGGGATATCCAAATTCCAACGCGAACGCTACAATCTTCGCGAATGCGACAACTTGAATATTTTAGCAAGAATATTATTTGCTACATACATACCTTCATATGTCATATTTCATACGTGTACATTTTAAGGCACGCACTTTCATAAATTCTTTTATATGCACACAAGTTTAATAATATTACTGGTTGTTACATTCCTGTTAAATATTTAAATATCATACGCGTTACTGCTAAAGTATAAAAACATTCTTGACGATTGTATAATCGAGGTGTTAGAAAAGGGTATAAATCTCATCACTCTTAAACACGTAATTAAACGTGAGAATGAATCACGATCGCGACATAATCCCGAGAAAGGAAGAAGTAGTAGAAATTGGCCGCAGTTTTGTATCCCGTGGAAATTAAACGATCAATTATCGTACTGATCATTCGGCCGTGCGTGCGCATCTTATGCGCAATTGAACGTCTATCACCTCGATAATTTCTCCGGCTTGCGTCCGAGGTACCGTATTTAGCGACGGAATAATTTGTAATAAATCGCCGCGTGCGCGATTACGCCTCCTCCGTGGTTCCGACTCGCGCAATTCTTGCGGTCGACGGTCGCGTGGCGTCGTATGCTATAAATTGTCGTAAAGAGACATGGAGATTGTTTATAAAAACGCGTACCATTTCTCTCTGTGGCATTTTGTCGCGGTGACGCCTCCACGACATTATACTCGATCTTGATTTGCTTGGAAGCATCAAGTACACTACCGTTATGCTCGTTCGTTACATCTTCATTGGGAAATAAAGCCCACGCTTTGCAGCCTGTGAGTTGTAAAAAATATATGCTGTACTTTTCAAGCATCGCGCTCTTCCGCAAACTTAAAGATCCGTGAAATATTTCACATATTGTATGTTGAATATTAACAATATTCAGAATGTCTCATGGCAATTAGTATTTTTGCCGCATCTTTAGTGACTTTATCCTCCTTGTTTCTTGAACACACAATACTTGACGATCGCAGGGGAAAGACCTTTCTTCGTGAGAGATCTTTAGTAAAGCTACTGTACAAGAGCCTGCCGTGATTCCCACGTAAGCCGCAGATTTTATTTGCAAACCAGGTAATATCGGCCTGGAAGAATTCTCACGACTAACCGGGGGGAAAATTATTATATTTCGCAAAATCGTTACTCCCGGAAACAGTCGATTCACCTTACGTCTGACAATCGGAATTATAGTCATAACAGAGGTCAAGTTTGCATAATTCGCGTAAAGCGTTTACAATATGCCTGATAGTCATTCATCATCCCTCACGTGATGGATGTTGCCGTGCGGTGATTGTCTGCAGTGTAGCTCATCGAACGGTGTATAATATCCACCTAATTGGACTTAACCTGGATCATTATTCTCATCTCGTCTGTACAACACGGCAGTAAGCGCGTCGTGTGAACTTTCCATAAATCGTGACGGCATTAACAAATGCCCTTTGCTGAATGCTAATGATGGCAATTAAATGCCTCCCAGATGAAATATTGCTCAGACAAACTACTAAACTATTCTAGCCGCGTGTATCTTGTAAAAACGTACATATTTATGACGTATAAGATCTATAATATATGACTTGTTAACATTAACAGTACTCGCTAAAAGTCAATCAGCGGATTATCACTGAAAACAGCGAGTATTCACCGATTCACGGTTACAGTGCACCCGATTGACTTGTAGAGAGTATAAGATAGAGATTGGTGAGACGTGGATTGGTTTACCTTCGATTGGAAATGGATCGATAAAAAAACTTTGATAATACAAAAGTCCGACGACACAAAATAATTAACACTTTTACGTAAATTTTTCTACTCTCTAAAAGTCAATCGATGCATTATCATTGAAAGCAGAATACTCACCGATTCATAGTTGTAAGTATACCACTGCGATTTTCAGTGATATACTTACGACTGTGAATTAGTGACTACTCACTGTTTTTCAGTGATAATCCACTGATTGACTTTTAGAGAGTATATTTATATATGCGTTTATTATTGGACTGATAGAATAGTAACGCACAACTTTCATAAGCGCATTTCATAGCAACTTCGTGTGTAACAGAGGCTTTTATCGAGAATCAGGCAACGGTACCACTGGTACTGCCGGCCGATGTTTCCCACTGAATAAAGTAAGAATGCCGTTCGAAAACTCGCTTCTCCTACGCTGTCTCTCCCTTGTCCCTCATCGATGTTGCGTTCTTACTTCGGCTTGTAACGAGATCACCCATTCACGGTCTTCCCGTCCATTCAACGCCCGAGTGTCGGGCTCCGCTTTTCGATCTATTTTTGACAGATACGTCGCGTGCCCGGCCTCGCACCTGGCCATCCCTTCCGACATCTGTACGCTCCCGCTATTTCGCAGATCCCCTTTCCACGGATCGATCTCTTTTTCCAGATCGTAAACACCCGGTATACCTGCATACCATTCCTCGGTTAAGCCAACGGCACACGATACTATTTTTCCTACTGGATTGCTTACGCGAGCCAATCGGGATTTAGCCTTAAATCACTGGATCTATAACTCTGCATCCTTATTGGTTCTCGTAAACTATCCAGTAGGAAAAATAGTATCGTGCCGTTTTGGCTTTACTCTGTGCCGTGTGTGTTTTCCATCAAACTGAAATAATTTTCAATAACACTTCGGGGAACTCTTGACACGCAAATAGTTTCCTTTGTAATCTAGAGTGTTTAACCAATGGACCGTTCCGTTGTTTTGCTACGAATAAAATTGAACAAACTTCTGCTCCTTACTTTGAGCGCTTTCTGCAAAATGGTATAAATAGGCAGGGGAATTCGTTGTTAAACACGAAGTATACAAAAGATAAAGAAAAAGCGAAAGCAACGTTCCAGTCCTGTCTTTCTACGAATCGCACAAGTATTTCTCGCTCGTGTACACCATTGCACATATGTGCAATGGAACGATCCAATGCGCACTCTCTGAGTGAAATGCAAACGGACGTATTTCACTCAGAGTGCATGCATTCGATCGTCCTACACTTTCTTGTAGTGTAACGATGTACATAAACAACAAATACTCATACATTTTATAAAGAGAAGAGCTGGCTCATCGTTTCTCTTTTCTATCTCAATCAGCTTTACGTTCAACGCCCTTAGAAATGTTTCAATTATCTTCATTTATATTAGTTAAATTGCTCTATATTAACATGAACGTAATATATATATTAAACATTTAAATAATATCATTTTTTATCATAATATCATTGCAATTAGAATAAATCTATTTCTTCGAACTATAATTTTATTAAACATAAATTAAGTTTAATATAAAATATATGGCGCAATCTTATTAAAATGTTGTAATAAATTTAAATGGATATCCATTTTTAATAAATGTTTAAAATTACATTACATACAATTAAAAAATAGCAACATTTTCTAATAGAATTTTATCATTTTAATAAATTCTGAAACGCAAATGTTAGTAAAACAATTCTAAAAGTATATTAAACATATTTTGTGAGAGACACTTTGATTGTAAATTCCGCGATGCTTTCGAGCTAAAGGGCCGTGATGAGAGATGAGCCGGAAACTTTCCCAGCCGACCTTTAATTGGGCAGTCGGGTTATACCGGTGTTATTATCGGACCAATTCCCTCGAGAAATCGTTGTTATTTCTGTCGTGGTGATAGAACTGTTTTTTAGTCTTCCCTCACGATTCTTCGTTTCACGTTCTTCACGTTTACGAGCAACCATAACCGCATGTTATCACAAGTTCGCGATAGAAGTATAAAGTTACGGTTGGGTGATACGAGAATGATGTCTCAATGTCCAATTCTCTATTTTTAAAATTATCGCAAATCGTGTGTTTAGCATTTTGAATATCATTTGTTTTAAGACGAGTGTATTTTCAGCATGATGACTCATAAATTCTTATACGAATATAGAAATACCAGTCAAGTTGAAAACATCGACAAGGTCTCATAGGAGACGACCAAAATTCTCTAAAAAGTACTTTTTTAACAAAAAAAATAGATTGCTTAAATTTTATTACGTATTGTTAAGTATAAGAGAACAGCTTGTAGATACATGTATTTATGTAGATTTGTGTGGTTTAGAAATAAGCGATTTTCCTACAACGGTCTTTTCTCCTGCACAAATTTCTTTATTTAAAATATTTTTCAAGGTATTTATATACTGAAGTGGCCTAATTTTTGTCTTGATTTAATTTCGGAGCGACGGTTCCCGCTCCTTATTTATTTAGAAGCTTTATTTAGGTTCAGAAACGAAATCTGTTTTCACTCCGCCACTTTTGAGCGCAAAAATTCCGCCCACGTCTAAGTCACTGTACAGGAACTAACTCTTTGAAGTTTCCTACGGCCTACGCTGACGCGGTTCGTCGGTCGAAATAGAGATGACTGCTTAGCGATATGTCGCCATGTGCGTATAACTAGCCCGTCTCACGCATAAATAGGACCGTCTGCGATGCGTGCTTTGCGTTGGCGAGCGTAGTCGCGCTGCTGTTTAGCGAATATAGATGCGATTAGAATGTAACGCGGATGCGACAGGAAGTTTCATTGTTACTCACCACCATAGGAAATTAATCTCTTCCGAGATAGCTAGTATACAAAACATAAAATTTTAATCTAAAAAGTTAATATCTTTTACTTGTCTTTTACCAGAAAATTTGTATCGAATTGATTGATAATCTGAAACATATTTAATTGATAATATCTTAAACATACTTTTATCATTTATTATTTATCATTTAAAAACAATTTAAAAATATTAAATTTTTATTAATGAATTAAAGATTCGCACTGAAAGAGATTCTTTGGACTACTTAAAGTAATTACTTTTAGTTTTAAATATAAATGAGTATATTAAAAGTAACTTCAAATTCCAGAGACGGGCAGCTAATAGAATGAATGAAAGATGAACCGAGTCTAGTTCACCGTATTTAAACTTCGCGAGCATAATCACCAGAGACCAAACCCTTTCCTAACGAAACAGTTCGCTTCCGTTCGTGTTCTTAATATGGCGAGGCTAGAAAAGAAACAGTTACATTCGGGACAATGTAATTTAGCAGTCTAGGCACGCTCAGTTATATACAGACCCACATTCGATATTGTCTTCTACCTTGTTCTAAGAAGAAACATTTAATACTGTTAGTCCTCTATAATAATTTAGAATATTGATATGCATAAAAATATAGGATATTAGATGAGAATTTAATGGCGTTTTAACTCCAACGAATTTGTTCTATAATAATTACTTTTAAAAGCATCGCAGCGATGATCTCACACCCGCCTTCTTTCCCCCCCGAGCAATTCATTTCTTCCGAATGGTTCAGGTCGGGTATCGCCGGTCAAACAATCGCGAAGATTGGTGCCAGTGTGACTCACCATCTTCCACTGTGCCATCGATGATCTATTTCCGCCACCCGGTATATTAATCCAGACACGCAGATCGGCGAGTGGCCCCGTCGCGCGCGTCGCACACAAATAACGATAATGACTTAACAGGCCCATCTGCTGTCCAGGTATATGAACAGGGGCGAAGGAAGAAGCGGGTCTGATGGAAGTCACTGTCAACGACTTTAAATGATGATAATGGAAATCAATCTATCCCCTGGAACGTGCGTGTCTCGCGCGTTCACGCATGAGCGATTCCTATCGTGCGCTTGTTAGATTTACTAACCAATGCTTTTAATTACACGTGGTAATTTTCTTATGACTCTGCACGACGTAAAAGTTAATTAGAAAGAAATGGCGTAAAGATATTAGCCGGGCGTAATGTAATCAATTAAAACGCCCCTGTTGTGGGTACATAAACGAAATTTAAAAAGACTTGTCGTCACTGATACCAATGCATTTCTCTATAAACAATTTAATATCCCCGAATTTTTAATATCTCTAATATGTACACGTTTCTTTCCGATCTGAATGGTTTCCAATTATGAAATTTTTCGCAATTTACAATAATTAAAGCTGACATTTGGATTATTCTATATAATCGTTCTCGTAATGAACAATTTCCATTTCAATCTATACCTCCCTGTAGCAGGGTGATACATAATTTTCACGATTGTTAGGGTCAATTACATTCATCCCGCGTTTCAACGATCTCTCCTATTCGATTTTCACCGCATAACACGCTATGCATCAGCGATGCACGCACTGTCGATGTACGCTCGACGCGTCGGCTATGACACGCACGACCTGCGCTTTTCAGAACGCGGCTTTTTTCCGGCGCTCTCACGCCGCCAGCGTGATCACCGCGCGGACAAAGAAGACGACCGGAAGTTTCGCGCGGAACGGGATGCGGACGTTTTTACAGAAAGCTCGCGGAAAAATTGGTCCCCGTACGCAATAATGCGCACACGCGCGTGGTAACACGGGGCCGGCACAATGCGCCGGTAATTGATCGTGAAGGGGCTAGCTGACGTATCTTCCAGGAACGGATTTGTGTCGGCGAAATGCCGCTACTTTTATTCCGTCTAATGAACAATCGAAGTCGCTTTCAGCGTGCACGCACGATTTACGATTCCGCGAAAGTGAGTTCGACGCGTGGGACGTGTGACGAAGCGTGTGCCGTGAGCGTCGCTATCATCGCTTCCTGAAGTCTAGTAATTGAAAGGGCAAGTGGCTGAAAAATATGTATATCATGTTCCCGCAAAAGTTGAGTTGTTTGCGCTGATGAATCATTATTTTTCATTGTATACGTATATTAATTGTCATTAGCTGTGTTAATGTAAATGAAACAAAGATAAATGCATGTCGCGTGTCGGAATGAGGCATGACACTAATTCGTAGGTAACGTTTGACTCTACGTTTCATGTGATTGCAGACCAGGGTTGGGAAAGTTACTTTATAAAAGTATCTAGTTACAGTTACAGTTTCTTCGCTAAAAACATAACTAGTTACAGTTACAAGTTACTAATTCTGAAAAGTAACGCGTTACAGTTACTCAAAAAGTAACGAATCGTTACTTTGCAGTTACTTTCTTACAATAAAAATAAAAATATTAAATCTGTAGTTGAATTATAATATAAAGTGTCGATAAAGCCCGGGTAGCACAAAGTATTGGCGTAGTATTGGGAAATAATGTAAACGCAATACCGTACAATTATTGATACGTAACAGTGGCGTTACATTAGCCTTTATTCTATATTCAATATTATAATTTTATTGGGCAATCTTGCCCAGTACAATTTCGATATTAATCCAAATTTTCGTCGGTTATTAAAATTAATCAATTGCGAAAATTGTTGGAATTTCGGGCGTTGATTCCAAGAAATGACATAGCGCCGCGAACTCCGGTTGAAAACAGTCTATTGTGTCGAATCATTCAGCGCGTATCAGTCGAGCGAGGCGGATGTTCCGCGTGTCTTCGCGTCGCTCCTCGTAACGCGATCATTTCCTACGAGAGTTATTAACATTTATCAATCGCATTTAATTACCTGTCGCGATCCGTAATCTTATCGCTCATTTCTGCGGTGATTTGTCGAGAAGAATATCACGCATAATTTGAAGTAGAAATGCCATAAGGGAATTACATATATAAATTATTAGTTAGGTTCGATATATCCACGAGCGCTAATACCTTTTTTAACAATCGAACTCGGATGAATCTCTCTCACATCGTGCATTAAATAGCAAACCTAATTTATGTTCACTCAATATTCATTTTTCTAAATATACACATCTTTATGGTTTTTTGTCGATAATCCCCTCCTCGGGTACCACCTTGTCGTGGTGGAGGGGCTTAAGTACCCTGAAGGGTTACTCTCTAAAAATCACTCAGTGGTTTATTACTGAAAACAATGAATATTCACTGATTTACAGTAATGATGCACTGATTAATTTTTAGAGAGTACAGACCCTAAAGACGGGACGACCG
>NW_011967241.1:1011387-1043840 GCF_000949405.1 Vollenhovia emeryi | reverse complement strand
GGGAAATAAATAATAATCGACAAATAAATTACTCTTTTGGAATGTCTTTAAAAATGCTTCGACATGAAAATTACTATTTTCGTGCACGTTGCAAAAAATTCAACGAGATAAGTGGTCCTTCTTGACCACGATGGTGAAATGTATAAAAATTGATTTATATCTACTTGTATATATCTTTTTATGTGCCAAAATTCGGGTGGGATATTCTTTTCTACATTTTCTCGCGCCTGTATGCGAGATTGGAAAAAACTAAATTAAATCAATCTCAACCGCGCGCGAATTAAAACCCCAAATTATATCCTTAATAATCGCGTCGCGGTTTTATTTGAAATAAACAAATTTTAGTTAAACATTTGTATGTTTGTTTGAACGGGTAGGTAAAAAAATGGACAGATAGGACTAGAAAGATGAATCGGAATACGAGTAGATACGAATTCGGGTAGGCAGGGACAGGGAGACATAATTTATTACGTTTGTCGTAGACATAAGTAAATTGTATGAAGAAAGATAAATAATAAAAATGTTAAAAATCGTATTGTAAAGAAAAGAGGACCGCTGAGTGGAATCAGCGGGGGCGGCGGAGGGCCTCTTTAGATTAATTTTTCTATTGTATGAAATTTTAAGTTGGTCTAAAATAATCTTTTATGCGATAGATTTTCGTTTGCGCATTTACGATACGATTTTTTGCTTACACATTTATAAAGAATGTTACATATTACTCTCTAAAAGTCAATCAGTGAATTATCACTGAAAACGGTTATAACTATTGAATTATTCAGTGGTATACTTGTAACGGTGAATCAGTGGGTATTCACTGTTTTCTGTAATAATCCACTGATTGACTTTTAGTGAGTAGACATAGCTACATGTTTTATATTGTAATAAATTATAAAATTAATTGTGATGAAAATATAATGACAAAGATGTCAAAAGAAAATGATTATTGTAAAGAAAAGAGGACCGCCGATCGAAATTGGCGGGGGTGGTGGAGGGCCTCATATTTTTGCAATGCACTTTCAATGTAAACACAGTACCGTGCAATTATTGATACGTAACATCGGCGTTACATTAGTATTTATTCTATACTCAATATTACAATTTTATTGGACAATCTTGCTAATACATTCAATCCAATACTAAATTATCATCTAGGTACAATATCAGTAGTATATTTGCATTTATGATCAATATTGGTGTTATATTGGGGAAATATTGGCCAATTCACTGCCAACATAACCAATGTTTATCCAATGTTAGCCAACGTATAGCCAATGAATCGTGCTTCTAGGGAGGCGCTTATACGCAAAGGCAAGGCCTATGCGATTAAGTGAAGGTTTAAAAAATATATAAAGTAACTATTAATGCAACTATTAAATTAGTTGCTAGTTATCGAAAAAAATGTAACTGAGTTAAGTTACAGTTACAGATGAAGAAAAAGTAACGAAGTTAAGTTAAAGTTGCCAAAAAGAAGTAACTGTAACTGTAACTTCGTTACAAGTAACGAGTTGCTTCCCAACCCTGTTGCAGACACATATTAGATCATAAATTTAAATATTAATTATCTACCGGAAGCAAATTACTAAAATGACACCCAGCAAAGCGAAAGGAAATGCTATCCATTTTTCACGATTGTGAGTCACCATGCCAGGTGAGCTGAGCTCTCGCCTAACGTAAGGGGAGAAAAAGGCGGACCCCGGTTAATTTTGCACACTTCCGATTACACCCCGTCATAATTACGCGCTGTCATTTCCTTTATTCGCTTTCCGAGAAAGCGCCGCGCTTTCGTCCAGGAAGATGCCCTCGCGTTGAGCGCGCTGGGATACCTTTGTTCGATGCGGAAACGTGTCGTCATCGATAATTACGTGGATGCCAGTCAGCTACGACACTGATAGGCGGCCTATTTTTTTTTTAACTCGCTCCGCGATCCATTCTCCGCGGGGAGGAAATTCGACGTGTTTGCGTGTACATCGAAGATAAATCTCCCGTGAATCAGAAAGTTCCCAGCCAGGCTTGCGTTATATAAAATTGCAAGTACAAGTTTGATATGAAATAAGTTGGTATGCAGTTCGGTCTTGGATAGGATATTTATAGAAACGGATAGAAGAGATTGATAAGATCTGAATTGGAAATTCACTGTTACTTTCTTCTTCAACTTCTGGATTTCGAACGTAAGTTCGCGGTCTTTCACACGCCCTGATCAATCATATCTGACTCGATGCAAAATTGCCTGCAGATTTTGCGAGAGAGAGACTTGACGATAATAAATATCGGCCTCTCGAAAATCTCCCCACTATATTACGCGCTTAATGGACACTTTCACAATACAAGCGGTTTGTAAAGATGCATCGACCAGGTAACTACAATGCATATATGTACACACGTGTTCGCTAATGGCCGCGTATTGACGATGCGCCGCCAGCTCAAAGCAAACCTGATGGGTACGAATAACGAGCCATTGTGTCGGCCCGAAAACGCACTCCCTTCTTGTTCGTGTCTTTCTCGGCAGTCAATATAACAAATAACATCCGTTATTTTTATTTGGTATAATGAAGTTAATCTTACTGACTGGAGTAAATCATGTCCACTTTCTTTCTTCTTACTTTCGTCTTCCTCTCGCACGACGTTGCGTTGAGCGGTTTCAATTAATTTCAACTTGGCTCAACGGTTTGGTTTTATTTCGTAATGTTATTTGTACAATAAAACCAACAAGTCTTACGTTCCATGTCTCTAGCTCTCATTCACTGGATTTCTTCTCTCAATTGTACTAATTTCCACCTCATTCAACTTTATGTAACAAACTCGCGAAACAAACTCGACGATCTCTGTGAGCACGATAGTTTCTTTCCAACTTTTCTTCACGTGTTCGTCATTTGTTCACGCATTAGCACGGCCGAAAGGACGTGTTATGGCTCTACTTACGTTCGTTAACAAGTATTCTAAAGTGGAAACGTGTGCATTTCCCGCAGTTTTTTTTTAAGCAGTTTAGTGTCGCTAAAGAGAACCGCGCATTTCGCTTTGTGCGTGCGTCACAAAAGGGGCCTGTTGCGCTCGAGTCCCGAACGGATAAGTTCATAACGGCTCTTCATTATTCGCGATAGATCAACGACGAAGTCGTGCGTGAAAAACATCATAACTCGGCCAGGTGGAAAATCGTGTTGCTTACCGGAATAAATTTGCAAAGTCGATTGCCTTCACGGTAAAATCAGCGACGCAGATATCAAAACAGTTCGAAATATAATTCCTTTACATAAATGCGGATAAAATTATAAGCATTACCTTTTATTGTATCACACACAATCAATATATTTGTTAAATAAAAATAAAATCTGGGGTCAACTTAAAATAAAAAAATCGCGTTTTTATGTTTTTAAAGTTTAATAGATATTATACATGTTGGAGCAAGTAATATGTAGTACAAGATAGAATTTTAAAAAAGTCTGTCTATAAAAGATGGGTAATATGATTCCATGAAAACACGATTTATGGTTGTAAAGAAACTTCATTGTACATCACTAGTACATGCTGTTGTTAAATCGTATGTCACGAATGTGATTCGTTCTCCCAGCGCAGTGGGTTAAGTGGGCTAAAATTTGCATGTACGTGATGTACTGTGCCTAGGGAGAAAAGGCATGTTTTACAAGTGACTATCACCGGTGAAATAAAGGTTGTAAAAAATGTATAAGTGACGATTACTCATACCTCGCGATAATTTTTATACGATAAATTTTACGCGAGTTTTATAGTTGGGTGTGTTATATCATTATCTTTTATCTTCTTATTTCATTAGGAATCTTTAATAAACTAAAATTAGTAAAATAGTGTAATAAAAGTGGTACAGTAAAACTAAAATAACTTTAACGTTAATTACTTTAAAATTAATATAAGAATTTAGGGATATCCGTAATAGTTCGTAATTCATATTCTGTTCTTATTTCAAGTCCGTCTTAGTGTCTTAAGATGCTAATACGGCAACCTGTGATTGATTTATAACGTTTTAAGACTGTAATAAGACGGTCTTAACTGTAAGAACCGACTGTTGATTACCAGCTGAAGTAACTAACTCATTTAGTAGTTGAATTTATATGACTAGCATTTCTCTACTTGATTATTTTCAGAGTACTTTGCTTAAATACGCAACAGAAAATTTTTGAAAATATTTTGGACTCGTTTGCAAACTTGATAGGATTTTAAATGCAACATTATCAATGGAGAATAAACATAATGGTATTGTTTCTTTCACCTCAACAGTTAATAAATTATCTTCTATAAGTAAATTATCTTACACAGATATACCGACAAATGGTATTAGAGACACGTCATTGAATACCGTAAAGCAATTTTATTAAATGTTGCAAAAACGATGACATCCTAAATGTAAAATAAAACTTGTTTCGTTTATTCTCATAATAATAAATATTTTTTATGCGGCGTAAATATCTTCAAAAGATTAAGTTTTGATGTTAACTGCAGGGAATCCATGGCATTTCTTCTATCTCAGTGAACACCAAGTAACAGTTACATAACATCAATATTATACAATTATAATTATTATATTTCCTACTCAACAATAATAATGTAATATACATATGTATAATTTAACACGCGTGTTATATTTTGAAGTTATACACTTGATGTTCACTGGGGTTTGCTGTTTTGTCGACACATTGACTCTGTCGGTAATTGTTTGTGATGAAAAAGATAAATTTATATATTTATTTACCAAAAAACGTACATTTAATAAAAGTGAATAATGTGAAGAATTAAAATAATTATTAACTTTGACTCGGTAAATAATACAATTATAAATATAATATTCAAACTTATTCTACATATGTATGCGGTTCCTAGTAGCACAGTGCATTGGCTAAACGTTGGCCCAACACAACGAAATATTGGGCCAATGTTTAACCAATGTTTGTTGAATGCACTGTGCTACTAGGGGTATACATATCTATTAAAATTACGAGGAGATAATTTATGAGGGTCTATAATTAATAATTATGCAAACCCTTGCAAGTACATTCCAGGAATTTTATTATTATGTTTTTTCTACAATATAACTCGTATGTATATACATATACAAAGGTCTATTTAAAACATTATATTATCGGGTATAACTTATCTTATAAAAATAACAACAGTAACGAAGGAGAGGGTAGAAACAAATGTGTATCCACGAAAGGCGGATGCGCAACAAAACGATCGTAAAAGTTAAATTTTTAGAAAGCACATGTTCGCTCGATGATAAAGAGGCAGAGCCTTCGTCAAAAATTTCCAAATCATTCGTACGTACGAGGCTCCCTTATAAAAAAATGAACTTTGTCTCGCTATTTAATTGCTCGTCTACATCATACAGAGTACACGTGTATACATATACGGTTTACTATAACGTATACTATCTCCGTTTACAATATGATATATCAATCTAAATTTATTGTATACTCGTCGGCGCTTAACACCTAAATATAGTTATACATCTTTCTTTGCATATTTATTTCTATGTATACATTTCTATGTATACGTAGTGCCCTTTATTAATGTATGCAAGGGGGCAAAATAGGAACTGTGATCGCCTGATGTACCGTGTTCGTCCGTTCTCTCAAATATCCAATTATACGCCATTTTAGTTTTACCTTCTTTTACTTGCAAGTTCTTATAACTATATATATATTTTTAAGAATACCAGATTACTTCTTTAATCGTTTCTGCTATCCAGAATGTGATAGAACCTAAGAGAATTCAAGTCGCAATTTGGTTTTATTAAGCTACCACTTCTTTAGAAAATTGTAAAATCTTGAAAACAGTAAAAAAATGTTAAAAATTCGTATATCAATTTCAAACTGTGATAGGAAAAGGTAATATAATTGCCTAGTAATATCGGTGACGTAATATATCTTATTATTATATTAATACTTTTTGGTTAATATTACAAGTACTCAAGTGTGTATTTAGAAGTTGTGGTCTAAAAGACAGATAAAGATATCGTTCAGTAGGCAGTTGATGTCTTCGGTAAAAATGAAAATGTCCTTTTAATATTTAGTATAAATATTAGATATGGAATTTTAACATGTGATTTATCGCAAATGGAGCTATCATCGGCGAGTAAAATGCTTGGACGAATACATGGTGCAGTTTGCGTACAAACAGGCCGCAAGAAGGCACCGAGCAACGCAACGCACGAGCTCCTAAATCTTATGACAATTACGAAAATGGCGACATACAAAAGAAAGGCGCGTTACAAAATTTCATTGATCGTAATAGCATTTATCTCGAAACAAAGGCAATTAATTAGTTGGCTTCTGTCATAAAAAAGGAGACAAGCGTACAGGGATTTTGCGTCAATGGGAAAAATTGCTGTCATTTGTACGAGGCTTTGTCCGTCGACGCGGTGGCAATACAGGATGATTCGTTACTATCAAAGAAATGCTTGCTCGCGCTGTACGTGAAATACGCGACGTCGAATCGATGAAAACGTCGCGCGCATCCGTATTAAAGCCGAGCTTTTCTCCCACGGCGTCGGATGCTCGAGATCTCCGAAGCGTTATTCTTCGCCACGGTGATAGATTCACATTAAAGATTACAGCTATTTGTCAGCCATTGAATAAAAATCTGCACGCGATAAGAGCTAACGACGAGAGAAATTACAGCATTATACTTGGATATAAAAGTATTGTCCACAAAAATTTCTATAGACGTTACGTGATTCTTTTATTAGGCAATTTCAGTATTTATCTCGAACATTGGCGAATATTTCAACAGCATGTAGTTTTATTAATGCATGTGGCTGCTAATTGACCATCCACAAAAGATGGCTATGTTTAATGCGAACCTTAATTTTGCACGCGCCAGTTCCGTATTCCATTTACGTTGGATAATCCGCGATCAACTCAACACACGTTAAACGTGATTAATAATAACATTACGTAAGATCTATTTATAACTAATTATGGGATATATGCTCTATATATTTTTCCTTTTCCTTAAATGTGAAATATGTTACAGTATACATTATTATTCGCGCTATGCGTCGAAGTAAAATTGCCGTGCAATTTGTCCCTCGATTCTTTGTTTCTTGACGCTGTAACGTCGATAAATTTCTAATGATGACGAGAACGCGTTGATGGCGCTTCTTGTTCATCGACTAACTTCGCACTCGCTTAAATATAATCGTATCTCTGAAGATTCGCAGACTCAGCAAGCTGGAGATCTGTTCTCGTCTGATCATATCTGACTTAATTTCACTTTTCTCCTACTTTCTCAGAAAGTCTCTTTTCATTGTTCGATATCAAATCTCGAAATATCCATGAAACTTCCTACTGAACGCTGAAACGTTTTTTTCAAATAGAAGCATTTTTCAGACGCTCCCTCTTCCTGTTGCTATGCATATAACTATTTATGGTTAATTTTGTACTTTGATCGAGACTTCCTTACGATTTCGGTGAATCTCTGATTATATTAAATATAGAGAGTCGTGAATCTCGACGTATACAAAGCGCAAATAGGAAACAGTTGTTAGTACACAGTTAAACAAAAATTATTTTCGAAAATATTATACATGTAGGAAAAACAGATTTTTTTAAAGAAGCAGTGAAATCAGTAAAATAAAGTATAAATAATTGTTTTCATTAATTATCAATATCGGAGACTTAGTCGTCAAATAAACTTTTGTTGTCTACTGTTATTAACAAAAAATAATAAATTGCGTTAAAATAAAATAAATTTCGCATATTGCACTTCTCAAGTAATAGAGTATCCCAAACAAATTTTATTACAATTTTTCGCGAGTCTGAAAACTGAAAGCAGCTACTTACAAAGCACGAACAGAAAAGGAAATAAAATAAACATACGAAACATAAATGTACATTGTTATTATATTTTCTTTTCTAACATATTTATTTTGATTCACAAGTAATTCAATTGATGGCAAGTAATTCAACATGAAAGCTTATATGCTAACGTGGCAATAAAACTTAAACTAATAACTATTAATAACGAAACAAATTCTGTATGTCAAAATATAATTATAGGCACAGAAAACTCCGGAGAATTGTTTGACTTAAATATAGCGCGTAATATTTACAAATAAATTGGACGTTAATTAATTGATAGTTAGTGGAAATTCCGGAGTGATTTAGGATATATTGTACGTATGTACTGGCACGTTCGTGTACAGTAAACCTAACGATTGCGTCTGTCTCGGTGAGTAGAAAGGCCGCGACGAAAATTCGATATCGAAATGGGAAACGGGGAAAAGAAAGAAAAAAATAACAAGAAGAGAAAAATTCCGCTTTTCCGAACGAATGCACGCGTTAATATTATCGTCGACGTTTCCTTTCCAGCTGCGAGACAGACGCACTTCCTTACATTTATCGAAGCTGCTAGTAGAAAAATAAAAAAAAAAGAAAAAATAAACGAAGTAATGAACAAGTAATAATAATGATTGGGCGCTAATACTTAAACGACGGTATTAAAAAGAAGGAAACATAAACGTATTAAATGAAGTAAACTAACAAATTACTAACGAAAGTCGTACTCTCTAATAAGAATGACATACTAAAAGTGATTTTTGATGATAATTAGCGATATAATGATGACGGAGATTGGTGGATTACTCTTGAACAAGTACTCCAAAGAAAGATCGCAGTAACTACTTTCCGTGCTAAGCTTCTCGCTTCTTACGTACCTATCTAGTCGCCGATAACGATTGTAAAGCTAGTCAATGATGTTTGAGACGGATGATAAACAGATGAAACAGATGAGACAGATGAAAGTTTAATGGCATGAATACGCCAAAAGTACCAAAATCAAGAGACACATAAGATTTGTAAAGTTCGAAGATACACTTGAGGTATTCAAATATAATTCAATAATAATTCAACAATAAAGGAATTAAATAATAAGTCAATAAGTTTCTTTCGACAATGTTAAGTAGAGGAAGCTAAAGCGTAATGAAATTTTTTTAATGGTTTTAGAAAACTAAAATAAAATGCTAGGAAATAATGCCCACTTTGCGAAGAAAAAAAGAAAGAAATAGGTTTAATATCTTTTCTCGTTATGGCTGAAAGATTTTGTGATCAACGAAATTTTTTACGTACATAAAAACGCACAATGAGAATATAGATTCTGGTTATTATTTTAATGTCTCTGGCGGTGTCCTTAAAAGCTTTATGATAGTATATTATTGTGCGCTTTCGTTCTATCCCGGGTCTCCATTTCGATTTAGCTCCTCCTAATTCATTATACGTGACACGATAGCAAGCAATATTCCGACGTGATTAAAATTCCGACATTTGCCTGTTTGGCATTTTCAAATGTTGATAACTCGCTACAGTTAGGAAATATTAATTATGTTTTGTTCAATGTTAAGTGAATAAAGTTGGGGAAAGTTATTAGAAAAGGGTGACGTGTGGCCCCGTGTGCGAGCAGCTGGCGGATGCGAATCCTCGCTTCGCACATGTCTCGATTTTGCAAGATTTGTTACAAACTATTATAAAATTGTAGGTGAAAAAAGTGACAATAGTAATTCATCTTGGGGCATTTCTGTAAGATTTCAAGAAAGAATTTTATCTTTTCTACGAATGGCCTGACGATACTTTAAAACGTTATGACATACATATATGACTAATGACGTACATATTACATGACTAAGGCTACACTTCGATATTCTCTATCGGTACTAAAAGTCTACAGTCTATGTAACGTATACTATACATTTCAGTAATGGTAGTGAATGTTGAAGTGCGCCCTCAGAACCAACATCCGCCCTAATGCGCACACGCGAGATTTGCTCATTCCAGTTTCCTTGTTATCTCAAATACAAAGTTCGGTACATCTGATAAGCTTCATAATAATCCACCGACTTTATCGGGGCCACCAATTTCTCCAAGAACTTCTCGTAGCGCCGTATTGTATCGCGAGGCCATGTTATACTGACGGAAAATTGCTCGCGGCCGCACACGGTTGGCATCACAGTGCGCGTATTCTCGATATTTTCGCATGCCAATTGAAATTCCAGCTGAGAGCCATGCGTCACCGTCGTCGCTAAGTATGAGAGATTGTTTCGTGACACCGAATACGTCGAGATTGCACACTCGTTACTTCCACAATAAAATCCTTATACCAAACACAAGTCACAAAATAAGTTAGAAAGTGTTGGCCTCTGTTACTAGAAAGATTCACGATTTATGTTCTATGTTATATCATTATATAACATGTCCCTGATTAGTTGTATAGGTCATAAAATATCACGTATGGGTATAGATAAGATGTATGTTCTTTGCCTTTTCTTACTTTCTAATGAATAGCTCTATGCATCTATATATATTAGATATAATATATATTAACGTCATGATTGCCATCCGGGCGTGTAAAGTATTTACGCATTCGCACACTCATGTTTGTTACTTTATCCCCTCTGAGAAAAACTCACACATTCTCCCTCTCCGTCACTTTCTTTGCTCCCTTCGTCTCTCTCTTTCTCTCTTTCTTCATCCGCACATTCACGCGATTTCTTCGTTCTACATCGTATCAGATTTTAAAAATCACTAACCGTTGTCACGACCTGTAAGAACGGCTGTAAGTACAACATATTGCATTGCGATTTTGGAATTCAACACTGTCAGTCATAGAGCAGTCGAGCGGTGGCAGTTTGGCAGTGCATCATCGTACATCTCGGAACGAGATGTGTACAAACGCACGCACACGTATGATGTGTGAGTGCACATATAGATATGCACAACTGGACGAAATGATTGTGAGAATGTTAAGCTTTTGTGGAAGTAATAAGTAAAGCTTCAAATAAATGATCGATAAAACTTGCTAGAATTTTTTGCCGCGCATCATTACTTTATTGATTAATGTGAAATAATGCAAAGAAATTAATAAATTTGAACAATGTGTCGCAAATAGAGAATTTTATGTCAAGCTAGATACTTAAATTACAGAATATGTAGATTTACGTACAGAAAACAATCGCTTTGAAAAGGCGGCAAGTATTCGATTGAAAATATGTACGAAAATTTCGGGAGAAATCTTATCATCTTGTCCAGCAGTGCATACGCCTGTCCTATAATGAACTTTTCGTGGGGTTGAGGTAGTTCGTTTTTACTTTTTCTTTCGTGATACGCGATTAATGCTGTGATTATTTTTTTAAAAATGCGAATGGTACGTCGATCATTCGCACGTGTCGATTCACAACTGAAAAGCTTCTTTAATTTTAGAAAGCTATGAGATAATTGCCATTATTAGTGTTGATATTATTTTACGTACATAATGCTGAAGGATTATATGACCAGAGATGAATAAAATATAACGTAACGTCGACTGTTGATAAAATAAAAGTTATATGACATTGATGATGGAAATGAATGGAAATTGCAATGCACACATAAAGTACAAAGAGATCAATTGTTTGATAGCAGTGTTTATGTAATTTATGACAGTTAGGTATATAAAATGTAACAGAGAACAAAAATAAATAGCAAATACATAAACCGCAAATATTTAAAATAATTGTTAGCACTCTAAAGTACAAAAGAAGTAAGTAGATTGTTCCTCTCTTGCTACAAGTATAGTAAAGTATATTTTTATTATAAAGATAACATTCTCTACTCTCTATCAAATCATCTAATCAAATTATCACATAATTTTCCAAAAGAAACCCGCGTTAGTTAATCGCAGAAATTTATTAAATTACCGTATCAATCTAATCATTTCGGATTGATGTTCTAGAAATGAAATAATAGTTTCATTCGCGCATCTCTCCTTTACCTTGGTTCTCATTATCATTTATTATTATCTAATGACTGTATAATCTGTTTGTTCGTCATTAATTATTACTATTTACGCTCGCTCGACTGTTCCATGCAAGGAGGCAATCTCTTGCTTAACTTAAATCCTGGAAGCTATATTACCCCGCGCATGACTATGTGTAAAATATCGTGTATACATAATATATTTATATAATATATATAATATATATGTATATATATATATTTATCTTATTTCCACACAAAGAAGACGTCAATTCGCAGTTGACACGCGCGAATTTTGTAAAAATAATATATGCCATGTATGTGTGAGCATGAGTAATAACGCGAGAAAAAGATTGATATTTAATAACATGGAGGTAGCTATGGTGATTTCACAATTATTTCTTTCTTGTCGTAAATGCGCACGCAAAAATTCGTCTCGACTTATCCACCAACGCGAAAAGGGTTTAATATGTTGCAGAAAATAAATTGCATCTTTCAAGTGGATGAATATTGGCCGTTACTTAGACTCGTGTAAAAACTAAAAAAACATTGTTTTATTGGAATAAGACAATTAATTCTCGTAAACAATTAATCGCGAAACATCAACTTAAATCGCTTAAAATCATTGCATTCGTGAAAATGCACAAGTAAAAAGAAAGATGTTAAAAAAAACAAATTTAAAAAAGGCCTCAAAAATAAATTTAACTCATCACAAAATATTGCAAACTAAGACAACGCTTAAAACAATGTTTAATTTGTTCTCTTTGTTAGAGCGCAACTTCCTGTTACATTTGTCAATGAGATAAAGATAATGAAAAACGGATTTGCACGCGCGCCGAAGCATACAATGTACAAATGTTTCGCCACTTGCCAGTGTAAAATCGCATAACAAACAAGAAACAAACGAACAAACGAAACAAAATAGAATAAGCTGTGAGGCGCGAATCGCCTGGGTCGGATTAACGTAAAAATCACACCCACAGTAATCGTAGTAGTAGTAGTAATAGTAGTAGCAGCAGTAGTAGTAGTAGCAATAGTAGTAGTCTATAAGTATAGTATCACGGCCTGGCTGCTTCAGATTTCCTGAGTTTGTTATTACATTTACATAATGCATTATTACATCGTGTCAATTATTAAGTACCTGAGACGGCAGGTCGTTCCCGGCCGTGCGCTCGTATGCACTTCTTGCCTGTCCTGCAATTGCCAACCGTTTAACGCAAGCCAAGGTACTAGGCTCGTACCAGACGACAAGATCCGATCTCTCGTCGAGTTTATTTAAATAAAAGAAACTCGTTAATTTATCGTAATTTCTCGTCAAACTTGGCAAACTGAAGGCAATGCAGGCAGGTGGTAAACTATATATGTTGCATGAAGATAGCAATGACGAATTGTGCACCGCGATCGTCTGCATGCCCTCATCGATCTGCTTAGTTCATCATTTTTAAAGAAGAACGTCGAAAAGGGTACAGTGGACGAAGCGGCGGAAAGTGAGATTGCTTATCGCGCTATGCGAAGACATCTCGAATACCTTCGCAATTGCGCTGTGCTTCGCAATTGCACGACATTGTTGTCCGATAACAGTTTATCGTTACGGTTTTCTGTTTCATTGTTCACATTGAACTCGAGGGATAAATTTCGCGTCATAATCTTGTAGGTCTCGTGTAAACGCACGTTATTCACGTTAGTCGAGCAGTAGAAAATTCGATGGCAAACATATGACAAAAACAAAATATATCCATTGTTATCTTTAGATTTCCATAAATTTTTTTCTATTCATCTTTCCATTTTCTTAAGTAACGTTTTGCAGTATATGAAAGAATTCGGGGGGAATTTTTTTAATGCTCACATTATTGCGTTCCTGGCGAAAGAATTTACAGTTTCACATTAATTTGTGTAAAGACTTAGAATAGCATTGATGCCTTCGTGTTAAATGAACTAGCTCGAGGAAATTGATGGTATTAAAAAAATTTACGAAAGACATCAGCCAAGGATTTTTCGCGTCCGCTCGCGGACATCGGTGCTCGCGAATGTCACCGCGGCGAGAATTATTCGCTACAGCTGCGCATTTGCAATTCACCGAAGGGCGAGAGCGGACGCAACTCGCTTGAACGAACGGCGGTGGCGTGCAGACAGTTCATGAAAGGCTCGCTGCGTTTACGGCGTCGTTAATCCGCTTTTATAATCACAAAGCGAACCGCGCGAGGGCATTCGAGGCAGCCGATTCGGAGGCCTTTACGAGCTTCCAACTCGCGTATTATTATCGGCGACAACCTCACGCGGGGCCATGGTCGTTACCGATATCGCCGTCGTTTCCCGCCGTGCATTAACATTCACCCTTATCTTCCTATCCACGTATAACGCGAGAACTCCGCGACTGTCCACCGTTATCCTCTCGAAGAGAGGGCGGCAGACCGCGGCAGGAGCATTTCTGTATTACGGTGTCTCTTTGGGAACGATCGATCCTCGAAAGCTACGGAAGAGTCAGTTATTTGCATAGCTGCTGAATTAAATATGCCGTTGCTCAATAAAATCGGGATACTACGAAAGGGTTGAATTAAAATTTTATTTCGGGAAATATATATATATATCGAACTTGTTCTCGGGAAGCATTAATTCTTCACGATCTAATAAGACTGTAGATGTAGTGAATTATTGCAGAGCCAGGTGTTAAATCTGTTCGTACACGTACACGGCGCGTGTGACTTTATTGACATGTGTCGTATCCTTCATAGCGTTCAGAATTTCACTCTACTATATTTAGTGGATAAGATAGCTGAAATTGTTTCCGATGATTAAACATTTCAATCTGCATTGTGATCGAATTAATTAACGCAATTGAAATAATTTCAACCTTTCAGCCCCTCACGAATGTTCCCATAGATTCTTTAATAAATATTCGTTCACCTGTAAATAGCACAACGTAAATATTATTAGTAATTAAACGACTCGTTGTGCTTACTTTGAACGATTTTGATAAAAGTAATTGACAAAATTTATGGATTCCCAATTATCACTTTTAAGAGGATCGATTTTGCAACATCATATCCTTTAAGGATTATATAAACTCATTAAAAAAAATGCGAGCGTACGCCTTTCAAATAATTTTCATGAAACCACGTCGGCGGAAAATTAGCGAGTGCTCTTGCGTAACAATTGCGATAATTTTGCCGAGATGTCAATTGAAAGCGCCGGCCGGGCGCGTTATACAATTTACGCACACGATTGTCTCTAAAAGCTATTGCAATACTGTAATTGGTGGTATTATTCGAGATGACTATTGCGGACTATGTTCAATGGACTATGACAATGTAGGGACTGATCTGGCGAAAGGGTTAAAAGAGGATGGCGGGGTTATTAAGCCAGAACTATTCTATGTCATGTGTATATATATACGCGTGTAAATATACACAGATACGTTCCCTCATATATATTTCATATATATATGCATGTATAAGCGTATAGATGCACACATACATAATTATATAAACACATGAAAAAGTATGATAAGAGAACCAGAAAGCAGGAATAAAAGCACATTTGCATTTCGCCATGAAAATGAAATAAACCCCGCCAACCACCTTTCATTTCTATAGATAAGTGTAATTCATGTATGTATATACACGTGCATATACACACGCAGGGTGTTAAAAAATTTAGGACTTAGAGGACAAATAGTATTTACTAAGCTAACGATAAGTAAAAAATATTTAATCAATGCAGATAAAAGAATTAACGTGATCAGAGGTAGGAGCGATATTTCAGTTTTGGTAATGACGACTTGCTGCATATTTGCATGGAACTATATGTGTTTTTGCACAAATTGACTTCTCACTTCACACTCGCATGTAAAAACATTTAAATAGGATAACGAGAAAAATTAATACTTTGAGATACTTGGTTTGTTATTGTCAGAATATATTCGAATAATATCTCGGATGTATGCATAAAATACAATATATCTAAATATTCACTTTTCAATTGTTACATTTTAATATTTTTGCATGCAAGCTGAACAAAGAAATTATTATGTGAAAATAATCACATGAATCCAGGGTTAATTTCTTTACTTATATTGATCAAATATTTTTTACGGTGTATTGTATGACTTGCATATATACGATAATCTGTGCACATGTCACATGTTCACATCCATGTTCATGTCTGCCACGTATGTCAATGTCTAGTTCAAGCGAAACTCTTTGCGCACGAGTCGCGGCTTTGTTGCTGTAAAAAGTTTGAAAAATGAACCAAATTTATCAACGAGATCGTTATTAATTCGCTACGATGACGACGGCGCCATTTTCATCGCGCCTATTATCGTCAGTTCGTTTTCTGGTTTGTTTGTCTCTCCAAATTAAGGATTTTCTCCTCGCAATCATGACGTGCAACTGAACAAGAATTTAAACTGGGAAAATTATCATTTGCAATGGCACAATACCATCGATTATGTCCTATTCTTGTTTCGAATGGCTTCCTCGTTTCTCTCGATTTATATAAGTACTATCCTTCCGCAGCAATTATAACTTCAGTTCTTTCTTTTATTGCCTTTTAATTCTTCCATGACCCTCTGTTAAGTCGCTGTCAAATCTCACATGTATATCAAATTTTGTATACACATTTCCCGCAGCAAAAATGACTATTTTAACGAAAATGCTTAACGAAAAACACAGGGTGCGAACATTCGTGTCCTTTTTTATTTTCCTCTAGCTTTTACTTTTTAGCTTTACAGTACTCGTTAAAGTTTAGTAAATCCACGAATAAATTTGTACTCTGCGCACAATGATCTGCTTTCTTTCATAATAATAGAGAGCTTCAAGGCAAGAAGTGGTTTCTTTGTACCGATTAAACCTGGATTCGTCTCTCGATTGATGACATTTCCGCGTTTTTCCTTCCTCTTTTTTTTCCGAAAATTGATTGCGTACCTTCGATGGATTTCCTCGCGTCTTTAGCTTACGAGAAAAAATTTATCTACGGACGCGATTATCTGTGACAAAATAAAGATGCAAAATTCCTAGATGTACGGGAACACACGAATCTAGAACGGAATCGCCGCGCGTTTCAATCTCTGTCCAAAAATGCTGCTCGTAGCACGATAAATCGCGAATTATGAACGCAATTTACAGCCGAGCGCTCTACAAAAAAGAAGCGTCACGGCTGACAATATTTATAGTAAAATATCGGACGCTTCCATAGAACAGCATGGCGCGGGCAATAAATACGCGCAATTTCATTTCATCGCGCGTGCCCGTTGTTTGGCTCTCGTGCGCGCATCGTATACAAATGTTACAATCGTATACAGTTGCCTTCGTATACACTTGTACAATGTCAAGTTTAAACACTCCGAAATTTAGCGATCGATGAGACATTCATTTTATTTGCGTAACACTAATGTATTCATTGTCCTCACGTATTAATGATTCCTGCTAAAGTTATTAAATTAAGAAGCCAAGTTATTTAAAAATAAAGTATTGTTTTTCTGTACATAACGTATTAATTCTGTACATAACGCGATTAATTTTATTTCATTTGGTGATTACATTCACGATTTTTCATTAACTGATAAAGTGCTATGCGACTAGTTGAACGAGCTTTTTTGTTTCCTACAATGTTATTTCTCTTAAGACAAGTTAATCACTTCGTAACATATTTTCATATGCTCTTCCGCGGTCGTTTCAATAGACTTCTACTCTGATCATGTTTCATTCCATCGAATGGGAGTCAATGTTATTTTGCAAATTCAAAAAAATTCGAACTGGGGTGTTATTAGGGTATCATTTACGAATATTGCTCTTTTCAAAATACGGCAAATAATCGCTTGGCGTCCCACTACAAATCTAATTTAAAGATTCTAAGTTTATCTTAAAAATGTCTGACTTAAAAGCTAAAGTTTGAGTATTGTGCGTAACCTAGAACTTAAATATTTTTTCTCTAATTCCAATGTTTCTTACTTTATTATTAATTTCGGATAGTTTAGCACTTTGGGTCAGTAAAATAGATGTCGTTCTGTGCCGATAAGACATTGTTATATGCATTGTCAACCTCTCTGTCTGTTTCGTTTCATAGCAAAAGAAATGATTGCATTCGACAGGACACGCTCGTGATAATTTGAAAATTATTCACACATAAACCAAAACCACCTACTCAGCCCAAACAATACATTCGGATGCATTAATGGTAATCAATAGATTAAGGTTTATGATATTTCGTGACATGCAGATAATTTTTTCCCATTTTACAAAAATGGAACCTGTTAAACCATACAATTAATGGCATATGAATATGAACATTAATTATATAACTTTAAACTCGAAAATTTCTGTACTAGCATCGAACACAAAACATACAATGAAACCTAATCTCAACATTATCTGCACACAGTATCTAATCAGAGGAATAAATAATTTTGAGAATGCTGGAACGAAAAGTATGTAATCGTCAGCTCTGACTTATGTAGTGCAAATAATGTAGTCGCACACAATGGGGCAAAATTCTAAAAAGCTGATCAAAACTTAGATTCAATCGTTTAAATATAAAGCTTAAATATACAATTAGAATGCACATATAAGATTACGACAAAGCTTAATTTTAATTCTTAATTACATATAATTATATTTTTAATTATACCTTAATACTTGAGAAAAGAATATTAATTATATGTGTACTTTATATTTTGTATTTCAAAACTAATATAGAACTCCAGAACTTAAGTCTTTTCAATAGACCTGTTAGTATTTTTCTAATTTCGTTACTTTATCCTATTCGCAGAATTATTCGTTTTAATTTTTATTTACAAATCTTAAATTCTAATAAATGTTTAGTTAAATGGAGCTCATAAATAATATCTAATAGCCAATATCAAACACTCGTATCAAACTTTAATCAAAATTTAATTAAAAATTTTTGAGAGCACGAGGCAAAACCAATAAAACCAAATAGGCTCAAAAATTTTTTGATTAAAATTTACATCGTTCTAGAAATAATCCCGATAATCTTTGAGCTATATCTTATAAATGAAAAATCAGATATTGCCCGAACGGGTAATAATGCACCGATTTTTCAAAGATCATTAACTTCTTTGTTATCTAACAAGGTTTTCATTTCTCTTAAATTTCTTTACCTAAATTTATTTAAATACTTTGATACACAAGTAAACTCTATGTACAGACACACTGTTGAGAAATATATTTATATACATATCTTTGTAGGATTTGCAGTTTATAACGGCATTGGTCTTATTGTTATCCGCGTTTCGTAATTTAGAATTCTGTTTCTTACACGTAATTTTTTCAAGGAATTAAATCACGTCGATTATATCATATTTTCGCGAGTTGATGCTATCTGAATACTTGCCCCAAGATTATATTTTTGTTTTCTTAAATATATACAAAATTTAATGTACTGATTTTCAAAATACAAAATATGGTACGCATGTCTTTACAAAGTATTTTTAAATCCCTTTAAATCTTACTCGAAAAATAAAATTACATTAAATTGTTCGTCATCTCCGATACGGTTTTTGAACATTTAATTGTATTTTACTTTCGTTTCCTTTATCTTCTCTTCTTCAATAAAAATATGTCTCAATGGATGTGTCTGAGAAAGACTACTATATATACAGTATGATACATCTCGTTTGACGTACTCGTCCAATATTAAAAACATTCCTATTGTTATTACACATTTTTCAATTTTGTAGTGCTTTTACGTTACGCTGCTTTTTAGTTTAATACATTTTGTTTTCTTTTATAAAATTTATATTAGTATTGGCATAAATATATAATAATAAATATTTCTCTCTTTTATCTTTTATATCTCAATAGATTTGTACTTTTTATAAATATCTGATGCCCCGAAATACCTTCATTTCTTTTCTGCCATTTTCTTAACTTTTCCCTTATTTGTTTACTTCGTGTTATTTACAGTTTATTGTTTCACATATTTGCTCTTGTTTTACAACTTTTTTCTATTTAGTTTTTATTTTTTTGCGTTTCATAAAAAATTCGTATGTGTAAATTTGTTTAATTCTTGATAAATCTATCACACGTAACACAGCTTATTCCCAATAAATTAACTTATCTTTTATACATAAACTTATTTATTTATTTTCTCTAATAAATACCAATTAATAGTAACGTAACATCAATATTATAATTTTCTATTCAACAACGTAACTGTTGTGTACAACATGTACATATTGTATTACATTTATATTGTTGAGCTGGAAATTATAATATTGGTATTACGTAACTCTAATTGTAAGTGTTTTCTAGATTATTAGTACATAATAAATTAATTCAACTTTTTTCTTTCTCTTCGACTTATTTTTCTTTGTTTACTCAACGTTATTTCCATTATTTTATTATCTAACTGGCACGAATGATAGCAATAGCATTTTAATAGCTTGACCTTTTACGCGACCTGATAATTTACAATTGTTTGCCAAAAGCTGATTTGTACAGTGTTATAGGATTCATCGCAAATAGTGATGCCAAAAGCTGTTAAGAATTGTCAGTTTTTCGGATTATATGAAATTAATAGTGTGATCTACTTTTGTAACGCTCGGCACGTTTCATCTTCTGATGTGTCTGAAACTGTGTATGAATAATTAGGGCACGCGATATGTCATTTCGTCGCGATGGTAATCGCGCAAGGGTGCTACGAAAAAATATATTTCAAGATTTTTTGATATAATAGCCAAAACTGTCAAATACCGAGCAGTTTGGAAATCGTCATATTTTGTCAGATCTTTTTACTTTTCTTTTTTTATAGCCTTTCTCTTCTTTCTGTTTTTTATACTCTTTTCTCTTTTTTATACTCTTGTTTCTCTTTTCATATATTCTTTTCTCTTTTTCTCTGTTTATATTCTTTTTTAATCACTTTTTTCTCTTCTTATCCTTACACAATAATCTCCTAGTATATATCTCACATGTATCTACAGTAAAATTACAATTATTATTATTTTACAACATAAAATTTAATAAATAGTTTTCATTAGAAGGGCGAGTTTCAGAATATTGCACTTATTTAATGTTGTAAGATAATATATTATGCCAATTAGTGTCGATTCTTTGAGATTGCATAATTTCGAAATATTTTACTCTAATACAATCTTATTTATCATGTACACGTAAATGAATATAGTTTACAATAGCATTATAATGAAAAATTTAAATAAAAATGACGCGTAAAAATTATAGTTATATAATTAATACTATACAGCTTAAGTAGATGTTATTAAAACTAAGACAGTAATTAAGCGTAAGAAAGAAATTAAACAGTTTAACTAATTTTGTGCCAGCTTTTTAGACTCTGTTTCATTGTGTGTCGTACATGAATCCTCAGATCTTTGGACTTCTTTCTCCTCATAATTTTCTAATTGAAAGGTGAAGAACAATTAAAAAATATTTAACAGATTCAGGTACGGTAGTCTTTCGTTGAGCTTACCGTGTACCTGCAGAATAATGCTAATACTTATCCCTCAGGATCTCCATATATCCATGTTGGATTAAGTTTATTAGCAATAGCTCAAATGGGCCGAATTGAGTAGGTTTTGGACATTTAGTATGAATGGGCGTTAGTTCTTGATCCGTCGTGATCTTTTCTATAACAACCACTTATTTCGTCAAATGTTTAAAACTATCAAAAACGTTAAACAGACTGAAAGGCATGGCAGGGAATTGCCATAAAACATTTCCGATTGAAAAACATATTTTCCTCATCTCTGACTGAAATTGTCAAAACATCAAGTAGTCGATAACTAGTCGAGAACGTTTATTCTTGGATAAGAATCTGCAATAATATTCAATTTTTCATAGTTTACGCGAAATTTGATACATCCGACTTTTTCCTGATTATAACAATATTGTTTTCTTTGATTTGGAGACATATCTCGAATAGCCGACTCTGTAAGAAATCATATTCTAAAATCAAGGAAGATCATGATGCGCGACACTGCTGAGACGCGACATGAAATTCATACATCATATATATTGATCCGTCTCTTGCCCTAAGGGAAGAAGTCACAAAGAACGTAACATCTTCCATTCCCCAGAGCATCAATGTATTACCGTAAAACGACAAAACCACTAATCATTATTGTCTATCTAACCATTTTTCCCAAGTTCGCACGGTTCTAGCATAATAAAGTATTCCCGAACTTTTCGTCTCGACGTTTAGCAGAACTCGATAGTTAAAGAGAGAAGTTGAATTGAGATAGAAAGTTAAGATACGCGCAGTGAGTTCCCGTTAAAACAAAAGTTAGTGCTATTATATTAAGCTGTAGAATTTGTTAATCCCACACATTAACAATCCAGCATAGACGAATAGCTAAAGATGGCAGATATACGCGTTGAAAATATGATCGAAATAACTTTAAACTTGTAAACGAATTATTAATATGCGGCTTAAACGCTGGAATCAAAAGATCTCTTATATTTCTCTGACATTAAATTTGAACTTTACAAATCAAGGCAGGGGATATACATGCTCCTACGGTACCCAATCTTGACAGTAGTAATAAAAGCTTTGCAACTGAAACTCTAGTTGTAGATTTTCTGTAAGTCATTGTTCATTGTATTACTTGAAGACCCAACGCTAACGACAGATTTTATTACAAGCAATTTACTTTATAAAACGCGGTAACTTAATACTTAATTTTTTTCATGACTCGTTTTAAAACTACTTGACTATTCTATGACTCTTTATATAACTTGACTTTTTATACAACTTCTGTTTAACGCTCTAATTTTTTATGTTTTCCACGTTTATATCCAACAGCGATCGCCGTACAGTTCTTTATAATGTCTCTACGTTATTCAGAAGCCTAGCAATATTGTGGTTTTAATATAGTCAGTTTTTTTGCATAGTGTTTTGTTAGGATTTACGGAATACGAAAATTTCAAATTGCTTCACGTTTGACTCACGTTACAATCCCAGACGTAGATCATCAACTAGCACTTTTTGCGAAAAATACGTACAGAGATCGATCACCAAGTTTATGTTGATTTGTAAGTCACATATTAAGACACGCACCAAGGGCCAAGATATCCGATGTACGATCGCAGCTCAGTTTAAACTCAGGTTAAACAATCAGCCACAAATATAGCAAAGTTTGTCCTGTAGAATGAGAAAACATAAATTTTTCAACGTTTCCCAATCGCATTTGACCCGCGCCACGCTGCTATTATACATATTGCTAATTTTCTCTTTCCTTCTTTATACGCATATATAAAGTATACGCGTATACGCGCGTGTATTCCTATTATTATCATATACGTATTATCTATTAAATGTGTTCAATGAAATTAACTTATGAATATATATATATGTATATATATATATTAGTAGGAACAATTTCACGACATACCGCGTCGTGCGCGTTTAGCGGCGAATCTACCGGTGAATTAACTTTTCCATACACCTCACGAAAATAGAAAAAGTTACTGTCCTGCTAAGAACGTTATGTCCGCGTAAGCAACGAATAATCAAACATTCGTCGCATTGTTCGAGAAGTATTTTTAAACGCGTTTACGTCCAAACGTAGTAGTCTCTCGTCGCAAGATCGCGGAATAAGTTTAATCGCCCCTTCGTTATTAATTGGCGCAATTATTCAATCTCGAGAATCACGCCGAGTTTACGTCTAACATTTTACTTCTTGACCTACTATCGTATCTTTCCCTATCAACAATCAATATTCTGAGCTTAAATCACTACTTAACTAAGTCATGGCATTCCTAAAATACCTATTCGAAAAGAGATGTTGCATGCAAGAGGAGTTGATAGGATGAAAAGATAAGGCTGAAAACAAACTGAAATGGGATTATCATTCCGTGTTAAATTTTTCCCTTTTTTTTTTAAATTGCTCGAAAGCAGGAAATAACAAATTACCAGTCATGCTCAGTAAAAATCAATCGTGCATTTAAGTTAAATCTGAAATGGGTCGACGCCGACGTCAAATTGGTCGAGGTATTTTTCTCCGATAACTCTCCGGATTCATTTAATATTCAATAAAAGAATCAGCTCAAGAAAACAAATGCTATGTGAATCCAAAGAATTGATTAAATATCGAGTGCGTTGCGAAGATACGTGTGTATACAATCGAGGTAACGCATTAAGGCTTTATTCACTACTGATATGATAGCGGTTTAATTGCGCTCCAGTTTCGCTCCACTCAAATCGTCTTTCAGTTCATGTAAATACGAGTATGATAACGATTCTATTTCAGCTGTTCCAAAGTAACGTTATTCGTCCGTTTCGTCCGATGCCGAATTTACTAATTTTTGTTAAAGAATATGTTACTTACTTCAAAACTAGAAAATGCATTTTCTTTTTGTAACAAACTACAATTGAAATAAATGGGCATCTTACGAAAAATAGATACACTATATAACTACCTATTTGAGCATTTTAGCGAATCATATAGGTAATTATATTATCGTAACGTAAAAGAAAAATGTGGTACTGTTTCGACAAAATATTCATCTCGATAATACAATAACATTGGATTTTCGAGATTTAGTAAGCTGATAATATGAACAATAGTATTTAAATTTTACCGGAGAATATTTCATTGAAGCAAAACTGAAACGCAATTATTGTCATACTTATATCGTGAATAAAGTCCATAATGATTTTCAATACGTTCGCAATTACAAGGATATTTCGCGATCTACAATTTTGTGATTTTTTTTGCGAGCAGAAATCAGTAAGTGCATCCAACATTATTAACACATTGATGCCACGTTGTACAAATTCAAGGAATAACATTCCTTGACATTTCTTCACCACGTTAATTCAAATAAAACACATGAAATTTTCGTACAAAGTCTTGTCGTCCACATGAGAATCTTTTTTAACTTTTATATCGCAAAACAAATTAAATTATGAAAGAAAACATATTTAGCTCTATGGAGAGTTTTCCCATGAAATTAAATGTCACTCATGTCACTCATGACGTGGCATTTATATATCAATGTGTTAATACAGCCAATTATACAATATGTGCGTGCATCTAATGAATATGGCATGACACTACATCTCTCGCGTTGTCCGAATAAAAAAAAAGTTCAAGTAGGTAAATTGTCGTTTGCCATTAATGTTTCTATAAATCCGAGCGATGTATCTAAACGTGTGTTGACCACTCATAATAATGATGACATAATAACAAATATATTGTTAATTAGCGGACTTAAATTTTTAGGCCGCTTAAACTTTTGGAAAATAAAGAGTAAAATTGCCTTCCCTAATCATCATGTTCGAGATATCTTGCAGCAATCGTCAAATCTTGTAATCATTGTTATTCTGCGATCCAACGGCATACTTCATCTTCTCTTCATCTACTGAGATTCGACTTAGTCTGTTCTATCATCTATTATGTGCTCTGAGGTAGATGGATGGAATATTTGTGGCATATATGTAAGTGCTCCTCCACGTGTACGTGCCCGTACGCACATGTGTCTATCTGTATGTATACATATATGCGTGTATGCATGTGTGTATGTGTGCGCGCGCGCGCGCATATATATGTATATGTATGTACATGGTTCACATATACATATAAGCTCACTTGCCGTAACGCGGCATCTAAATGACTCGAATCCAACAAGCGAGCTTATCCACGCATGGTCGGCATGTTGTCTCTAAAATACTCTAGAGGCTTTTTGACTCTTTCAACATCTATGACACTCAATGGACTACACGAATCATTCCGTGCGATAACAGCACGCAATAAGAAACAAGAATCATCGGTCGATTTCTCGGATGAACGATCTGGCACATGTTACCTCCCCTTTCTTCATTAAACATAATTTATGTTGTCGCGCATCATAGATTATCCCGAAGAATTGTCCTTCGAGGATGCCGTTTGTAATCATTAGCTAGTCTAAGAGGGAGGAGCTACTCCTTAATCATTTCCGACTCCTCATTCTCACTAAAATCGTCGTCATCCGCACCTGACGATTCCGCCTCATCGATAAGTCCACTGTGTCTGTCGTGTTCCTGTCTGTCCTCGTGGACAACCCCGGTGCCTCGACCCTCATCTCTGCCAATCATAGGATAATCTTCCAAGCCGCGACCGCCGTGCTTCTCTATACTCATGCGCATCTTAGCAGCTTGCGCCACGGCGGCCGCATGCTCTGGACTAAGTCCCATCGCCGATAGACCAGAATTCTCCGCGATAAACTGCAAATAGGTATCCAAGATCGCCGAGCCAGCAATCGCGCTGGTATTGTGCCCCGGATGATGACTGCCGTGTGGTAGCGGTGCCATGTTGAGCTCACCATTGCCGTGCATAGAGTCCAGGGATTTGGCAACGATCGCTGTCGAATTCTTGCTATTGCTGCTACTGTTGCTGTTGCCGCTTACCTTAGTAATGACGGTGTTCGAAATTGGCGAACTATATCTAAGACTAAGGGGCACGGTAAGATCTTCTGGATCATCAGCGCCGCAGCTGTCAGCTTCGGAAGCGCCTGCACGAGGCGGTTCCAACCTCATGTCGCTTCTTCGAGATGCTGTTGGGCTGGCTCGCGCGCGAAGTTCAGCCGGACTCACCTTGACTCCTGCCTTAGCCAAAAGACGAGACGCCAATTCAGGATCAAATTTACTGGGCATCGGCATAACTGGAAGATCTTTCGTGCTGATGCCCCGGTGTTGTCTCGACATGTGAGAATGCAGAGAATTCCGAGACTTCGCCACCGTTCCGCACAAAACGCAGCGGTATCCCGGACAAACCGTATGCTTATCTTCCAAATGAGTGCGCAATGTATGTGCCGAACGATACATCTTCCCGCACTTGGGACAAGGCCTAGGATCCGTTGCACGAACTCGTATCAAATCCAGACTTCGTCGAGTGACTGAAAATAAATGACAAATGTGTGAATATATATATAGAAGATATATATATATAGAAGAAAAAATGTGTTGGATCAATGTTGCAATTAATTGCCAATGATGTTTCGATAGCAATACTTTCTATCGACACACTACATTTTATAATAGTCTGGATTCATCTTTACCCCTCTTTGAGGTCGATCAATTGGTAAAATTAATTTTGTAAATAATTCAAACGAAGGATCTTATTGTCTAATTTTATATAAAACGTTATTGAGTTGAGAAAGATAATAAGAATAATGAAGCCAATCGCCAATAAAAGAAGAAAGTCCCACTTATAAAAATATCGAGATACGATAGGGGAGATTCGTGTAAAATTAACTGCTCATATTCTAAACCCGATCGCACGTTTGTCGTGTAATCGATAATGTTAAAAACAATTCATAAGAAACTGTAGAAATGTAATAGTCTGGATAGTTTATCTGAGTACTTTTTATTGTACAAAGCATTACTTAAATAGTATAGACTTTATTTCATACATCTTATATATATATTTATATTTATATATATATAGAAGCTAGTATCTGCTAAAATAATATATACGGTACTCTATACATTATTCATAGTACGAGCTGTCAGTCAGGAAGAGAAGAAGTCGACAATAAATAATATTAAAAACAAAAAGATACTTTGCAGCGTCCGGTTATCTAAAAACTATCTATCCAGTATGTAACATATTTCGTGAATTTTCGCGAAACCATCTCGGAAATATAATTGTAATGTTTATCGCGTTCACTACTTTCCCTTCGAGATCCGCAACCAACAACTCGTACGTTCACAGAAATGTATATATAAATATACCTCATCGTGTTTATTCGCGGTGTATTCTAGTATGCGCGGTTTCGAACGTAACGTCTTTTGGGGCACTCTTGACCTAAGGAATACTGATGAAACGTAAGACGTAGAAAAATAAGGCTAGGCTTTGTCAAGCGACCGTATCTCTGGTCGACGTATTCTCTCGCGATCCATTCACTCATACAGGTTCGCGTATTTTCGTACATTTTGCGGCCACGCGCGTATCGCTGTCATACGTCGCAATTTTGCTTTTCTTCGCGATCGCTAGAGCAAACGGATCTTTAGAGCCGACCGACCACTCGGCTTTGTTGCACTCCGTCTCTCTTTCTCTCTCTCCCTTTGTTCAATTTCTACAGTCTTAAGACTACGTTATTTAACATAAGGCTGGCTTACTCAGCTTAGAGGAACATTGTTTTCTCTCTTATATACGTAATCTAATCGATGTCCGGTGTGTACATCGGATGTCGCAGTGTGTAGGTGCATCGCTTCATTCTCTACGGCGTGATCTACGCTTCAGGCTCTACACAGGAAATACTGTTTCGTACATATTATACAAAATCAAATCTATGCATATCTCTTTATGTATACATATATATATGCTCAATATATAATAGCTTTTTATATATATATTCATAGATTCTCGCGCGCCTTTGTCGATATAATCTCTCGCATATGTACAGTGTGCGCTTTTCGTCAGGGGATGAACTTCACGGTGGGTGCGTGTGTGATAGTTTCGAAATAAAGCACCAAAGTTCGGTTGTCACCTTTGCGTATTTTCTATCATGCCAGAGTATACGTTATATTTTCTCCCAGCTAATTCGCATTTTCCTATTCGCGCGTCAATTCGCGAAATTTGTCAGTTTCGTTCGCGACATTCCAGTATCTGCAGACACAAAGAACACAACTTCCGTCGACCAGACTCTCTTCCAACATTCACGATTTAAAATAGCCTACGCGGCGATAATAAGCTTGACGTTAATTCCGCATTTCTTCTTATCACGATAATGAGCAGGCCTAAATTTTATAGCACAGGGAGTGATTGTCAATTGATCTATTTAAATGCAGATGTTCATTTAATTACGTTTTTTTCTTATACATGATTATGAATATAATTATTAATATAACTATTAACGCAATTATATTAATAATTAATTCATATGTACATATATACTTATTAATACCATATTAATACCATATTAATATAGTCTTTGCATACTAGATCAATGATTTTTCCAAAACAATTATTGGATCAATCAAGTTTGGATCTATGTTGGATTATCTCTTCTACCAAAATATCAAGCAATAACTTCCAAAGTCTACTGCGATCTATGAAACCGTCACTCATTATCGCCGCACAGTTATCACACAAAAAATTGCAGGGCCACACCGGAAAACAAAAAGCAAAGTTTCTTTGGTAAAGTATTCCCGGGTAAGATCAAAGCTATGACACACGATCAGAGTTGAACTGATCCTCGCCTATTCATCAGACATAGGTCCACCTCAGAGTCTTAATCTGATCCCACTGCACAGGATGCTTGAGTCGCATATGGTTTCTGACACTGTTAGGATGGGAAAAGGTTTTCGCGCAGGAGGTTACGGGACAGGTGGGTGAATCTCTGGGATAATGATGGTCCAAGTGCGCCCTCATGGCGCTAATGTCTTGCAAAGTTCTGCAGCAGAGAGGACATCTGTAACCGTGCTGCCGATGGTGCTCCCGCAATAATCTCTGTTGCCTGAAGTCCGGCTGGCCGCGTTGGTATTTGCTGGTGGTCGTGGTGGCCGTGGTGGAAGATTGATTGACTGATGTGTCGTCTTCCAGTTGCGCCTGATGACGGTGGTGAGGAGGAGGGACGGATAGTGGATGATGATGGCGATGCCGATGATGTTGCTGGTGATGGCTGTGGTGGTGGTGGTAAGCCGCGCCCTCTGCCTCATCAAGCCCGTGATCTGCAACCACCACCACACCAACGTTACCACCAGCCACCACCACCATAATCCCACCCCGAGCTAAACACGATAATACTACGCGCCCAACCTCGACCCTCAACGGTGTTCAACATCTAGGGGTAGTTCCCGCAGCGGTTACTATTATACCCGTGCTCTTCCGAATCAACCGATTGCTAATTGTTACTGGTACGGGGTGACCATCAGTAAAGTGCCTATTATTTGAATACACAGTGATAATCTTATTGCGCTTTCAACAAAAATTTTTCATTATTACTTCAGTACGAGTAATAATTACTTCGTTACGAATTATCATTTCACCGTTGTTTTTTTGAGAAAATTAACGCAAATTTTAATTTAAGTTGTTTTCAAATATTCACAGTATGGTCTGTGTACTAATTATGACTATGTATTCGAAATAATTTCACACATGTGAGATAGTCTCCGAGAGTTTAGCATGGAAATTGCATGATGAAAATACTTGAGATATCTCCCGGCATAATAGTAAACATTCATAACAAATATAGATACACGTCACATAATTTGAGATTATGACAGATGTCGACATCTAGCTAGGATATTTAAATTCTAAAGAACTCGATCCAAATGAAATTCTACAAAAACAAAAATGCGATATTGTCAAGATGTTTTTACTGGATAACTGCCCTTTACTTCAATGTGGTTGGAAGGAGTCTGGCATCGTGCAAGAGAATGTGGACAATTAACGTTGCCATTCAATCATGTTCTTTAAATGGGGGAAAATATAGGAATATTCGTATAAATTGAAGATCTGTTGCTACAAATAGCTGGATTTTCGGCGAAAGGTGGCGGAGGTGTTCCAAGTATTCTAGATTCGCAAATATCGCCAATCAAGTTCTTGAAGACTTTCCTATCGTATCGTTAATTATAATTATGCGTTCGACTATGTTTTCGGCCAACGTTCGTATACATCTACAATCGATATACTTGAGTTTCGTATACATAAAATTCGACGCATGATTTTAGACGCAGCGTCGATGATTTTGCCTCGTGTCATATAAATCTCAGTATTGATATCCATGCCGCTGCAATTTTCGCATTATATTTGCATTTTATTCGCTGCATCGCGAGAACTGTTCGAAATAGTTACTCCGATAACTACGTTAATTCACTTGTCGCGGTCGGAAATAATATTACGCGCCAAATGGACTAAACTTTTCGCACTGTTTCTATATTCCCTTATTAATATCTTGTGTTTCAGTCAATTATAAAAGTATTGTTGCACCTACAATGTTATCAATATCGAATCTCGATGTGACATATCAAATATCGAGGTAAATGAGATCTAGTCACGGTGCTAATGAACAATATACACTATATTGAATAGATTGTAATGACGTACTTCACATACGACAGGAATAGGATAGAAATGAAACAAAATTTTCGTTTTTTTTTTTAGGCTCAATAAAACCATTTGGATAAAAAACGGATAACATTGTATTAAAAAAATTTTGGTTAAAATTCTATTGCGGTATACGTGTAAAAACTACAGTGTGACTGTGAGAATGTAATATCAATCGCCATCTTTCATTAATGCCCGAAAAGTCGTATTCAGATGTTACCTAGTACTTCGCCACATTGTCGACTATAAAATCTACAATCGCTACAATGTTCCATTATATAATACGAACGAAGCCGTAAACGGATTAAAGAAAATTCAGACGGGCAACTAGCGCAACGGCGGCGATTGCAGTTGCGGCAGTGACGGGAATCTCCGATTTCAATTTCCAGTCGTTCCATCAAGCGAGCAGTAGCAACCCTCTCGTTTCCAACCGCGGCGATATTGACTAAAGCTTTTTGACAGGCAGCAACGACTTGATCGCGTTTGCACGCGTTTCTAGACGACTGTCGGACGAGGACGTTGAACGTACTCATGGCAACGAGGAGGAAGACGGCGACTGATGCTGTTGCTGTTGTTGGGTAACGGAATTGTTGCTAGGTCTCTGATGGATTCCATGCGCCTGCAGCTGGTGATTGATCAGGTAGTGCTTGGTCTTGCACCGTTTGCCGCATACGTTGCACTGCGGCCACGTGTCCGGCGACGGCCAGTTCGAATGGACGTTTCTTACGTGCTGCCGCAGGTTGCTCGGCGACGAGTAGCTACGGCCGCAGTAACGGCATACAGGCCTGTCGTCATGGCGCAGTACCGTGTAGATCCTCGCGAAATTCTCCACCGCCTGTGTGGTATCGGTGGCGGCGGCCGCCATCGCGGCCTCCTCCCTCTTCGGCATCGCCGATCCTACAACCAGGACATGCCCGTCAGTTGATACCGTTTCCTTCCTTGCTCTTTCTCGCCAACTCTCCTGTCCCTCCCACGTTCTCTCCCTTTCTCTCTCACTCTCTCAGTCTCTCTCTCTCTCTTTCTTTCTCGCTCTCTTTCTCTCTCGCTCTCTTTCTCTCTCGTTCTCTTACGCTCCTTTCCTCTCTCTTTCTCTAGCGTTCTCCATGCACGCGCATTCGCACCACCTCTCCCACGCTCTCCATCTCTCTTTCTCTCCATCCCTCTTTCTCCCCCCCCCCCTCTCTCTCTCTCTCTCTCTCTCTCTCTCTCTCTCTCTCTCTCTCTCTCTTCTCTCTCTCTCTCTTTCCCTCTTTCAATGTCTCGATCGTGCTTCCTTTCTCCCTGTTATACACACAGACTCATACACACAGCCTCATACACACAGCATACATTGGCACACAAATGTACCAGGAGGCACACATGAGTGTTAAACCTTTCGTTCTTTCTTTCTGTCGCTCTCCCTCTCTTTGCTCGCGCTCCGCGATCTCAGCACACACGTAACCAACCACATGTGATTCCGTTCTCTCTGTCTCTCACTTTCTCTCCCGTACGTTCCATCTATCTTTCTTACTCTCCTCCCTCTCTCTCATTCACTCCGCACCCTCGAGCGCACTTTCGCGCTCGATCTGTCTCTCCCCGCAACAACGATCATGCACACACTCACTTGCGTCTCCTCTTTCTCTCTCTCTCTCTCTCTCTCTTTCCCTACCACCCCCCCCCCTCTCTCTCTCTCTCTCTCTCTCTCTCTCTCTCTC
>NW_011967241.1:978129-1010482 GCF_000949405.1 Vollenhovia emeryi | reverse complement strand
CCTCTCACTTTCTCCCCCGTACGTTCCATCTTTCTTTCTTACCTTCCTCCCTCCCCCTCATTCACTCCGCACCCTCGAGCGCACTTTCGCTCTCGATCTGTCCCTCCCCGCAACACCCTGCCTACCCACACACCCTTTCGTCTCCTCCTTCTCTCTCCCTCTCTCTCTCTCTCCCCCCCCCCCCCCCCCCCCTCTCTCTCTCTCTCTCTCTCTCTCTCTCTCTCTCTCTCTCTCTCTCTCTCTCTCTTCCTCCTCTCCCTCTCCCTCAGTCTAGCTCTAGCGTACACATACTCGCACGCGTACTACTCTCGTACTCTCAGGGCATGCCCGGTTGTAGGATGTTTGGTGTGTTGTTGTTATTGTTGTTGTTGTTGTTGTTGTACTCGATGTCCCTCATCCAAAATATAATACGACGGCCCTAGACTAAGCGAGTCGCATACGCAAGGCATCTCCGTATATAATTTGTCGTTCATCGTTTATCTCCCTTAATTTCTCGACTTCACGCTCACGTGGAGACTCACGCGGAGACTCACGCGGGCGACTTCCGGTGCCATGACAATCGAACACGAGCGTCTAGCGCTCTCGCAAACGCGGCATTATTTTCGCATTTCGGAATGGCCTGTCGCCACCGACTCGGCGAGCGCGCTTCTTGCGCGTCTCACAAATGAGACAGGAAATTCAGGGGGTAAAACGGAAGATAACCGTACTCGATCTATCGGCAAGCACCGTCATCCGCCTTCGTCTTCGTGCACATCAAGCTCTCGAAGAGAGAGACTGATAGAGAGAGACAGAGAAAAAGAGAGAAGATGAAGGAGGAGAAAGAGATAGGCCAACGGGGGAAGAGAGAGAGAGTGAGAGAGCGTCGGGCTGAAGCCCGAGAGAAATGGTGGACCTGGACGGAAGAAAGAGATAAGGAAGAGTAGAAGGGTGGAGCAAGAAGAAGGGAGACAGAGCGAGAGTAAGCGAACTACGTAAGAACCTTCGTATTGATCCACTCTCTACGCCTCGTTACGACTATCTTTCCTACGAATCTCCAAGCATAAGGCCTCTCCCATTTTCGTGCACGTCTCATTACATAAAAGGGAAGGATGTGTAGACTCGCCACTTGTAATGGGTACTCGACTCATGCAAGAACCACCGTACGCCCTCACGTATCATATTTTAGAGCATATTTTTTTCTAGTTATTAATGATCAATGATTTAAATAACAAGTGATCGTATCATACTTTTTTCTGGGATAACGTCAAGCCTTACGTATATTTTTGAAAGTTATTGCAAACTTGGGATGATTGAATTTGAATTTAAAAAAAAAGGGAACGATCGCCGCAACGTTCGCAACGCTGAACGAATAAAATTCTAGAACTAGAAACTCATTTAATTTAAACAAACGGACGAAAAATATTTTTTTTTGCAACGGAAATAACGTCCGAGTCGAAATTTGATTAATAATATTTATGCAAACGTAGCGTCCTATTTTCGAAATTAACTTTTGTCGACTACACCTATGAGCATCATGTAAAAGAGGAGCGCAGTATGTAACTACTTGCTGATTTATGGTGGATGACAAACCAATTTATTAGAGTTACAGAGCCGCATATATATAACGCGAACCGCGGGAAACCGTATTCCACGATGATTTATATATCAATCGGGCTACACCAGAATTCGGGTGGAATTAAGGTCATATCGTTTCTACAGCATTAAGCCCGGGTCTTTTCTCTTCCCAGTTTCATCTTTCATCACTCGATGGAATGTTCACACCGATTATAATCCGCGGAGATACATGAATAAGAGCACGTAATTTAAAAAAAAACCCCCCATTATTTCATATTTTTCTAAAAATGTTCATTACTTCTTAAATGTCCAACAATTCAATGTATATTTCAGTTTTAGTCTGAAAATTTTGCAATCCCACGAATAATAAATTATAAAACTCACAGGAGTCTAAATTTCTGTTTCAACAAATATTGTTAAATAATCGACTTAGGTATTTGCAAATTTTCCAATTGTTAAGATCACATCTCGTTAGACTCGAAGCATTCTTGTCGCATGATTGTTTTTTTTTCAAGCGTGAAATATATTCGGGTAAGACGGTGATCAGTCGGGGAATCTTAAAACTTCAGGTTTGATCGATCGGGGTGAGAGGTGTATGCGTTTGTCCGATTACAACCAACCTCCGAGCCGGTCGGTCGGAAGAGAATGATAGAAAGACGGCTGTGGGGTGCGGAAAAGAACGATGCGCGAAGAGACGAAATACGGAGGGATAGGCGAAAGAAGCGGGAGAGAGAAACTGAGGGAGGAATAGGGACGGCTGGAATGATGAAGGACCGTGAAAATAGGAAAAGATGCTAAGAGATTTAGAGAAGATAAACGAAGGGACGCGATTTCTCTCAAGAAATTCTTTCCAAAACGAAATTACCCCGGGAGAAAATATAACAAGTTCCGCGGGGACAGCTGGAGAAATAAAAATTTGCCCTTTTCTTCGCTTAACCTGACTTCAAAGTGAGTAAAATAAAAGATAATATTTTAATTTTATTAAGAGAGACGACGTGAACGTACGTCTCTAAATTTGCCAAGTTTAATGGCATCAAGTTGAAAGATTTTACGAGAAGGAGATCGCTATTTTTGTTATAATAAAATTTTAGTAAAGCAGTTGTTCTTTAAATATCGAGTCTTCGATGTAAAGTGTACTTATACCAAAGATTCAATTTTAGTTTATAAAAAGACATTCCCAAAGCGCTGAAAATAAATTCTGGCATTTCTAAAATGACTTTAAAATATAATAAAAATTATGAAACATTTAACATATAATTAAAGCCATAGAAATTTCCTACGAACGTATAGGACAAATAATTCAAGATTACGCCTTATAGCGCAATACAATATCAGCAATCCTGATACTTGCCTAATTATCTCAAGCACTAGGTCATTATTTGAATATCACAATTACAAAACTAACCAAAACTCTCATCGCTTTACAACTACAAATACTCTATGGCGCCGCGACCAGCCGGGAAAACGACTGAAAATGATCGAAGACAGCCTATTAATTGTAAGACCTTTCGAGTAGAGGCGAGAATAAAATATGGGACGACCGGACGTCAAGATTTCGGCGGAAAACTTGGAGTAGGACGAAGAAACGCAAAGCGCGGAAAAGATACCGATGTTGTAGGGAGGGATATTCGGTAGCAAGCCAGGATGATTGCGCCAGTCCATTAGCGGCGTCGCTCCGACGAATTGCGCTGCATTAACGAGGACCTGCTTCTCGAGGAGCAGTCAGCACGCTGATTGGCCGAAGGGAGCCCGAAGATCGATGTCTTTGGGTTTCCGGGAAAGTCCTTCCGCGTCTGCCTCGCGTTACCGCAGGGGCGAGCAACTCGAAAACGTCGATTCCGTTGAGGGTAAAGACGCGGAGATATAGACAGGGATCGATATGCGGCGGTGCAATTTCTATTCCTGGAAGTACTACCGAAATGAGAAACGAGCCTTGATGTGCTACCCTGAAATCCGATTTGATGTTGCGGCGGCAAAGCGCGAAACAACCATCAGCAGTTTTCCACGGCGCGGGCGTTTCCGTGCGGAAACTAATCAAAAATGGAATTTAAATCTTGATGCTTTTCGTGCACATGCTCTCCGAGCTGTAGATTAAAAACTTGATATTCTCTCTCCTACTTTTAGATTATAAATAAGTTCTTATAAGCAATTTCGAATTAAATATATTTATTGCTTGTTATCAACTTCGCGAAAATCGGTAGCAATCGAAGCTATCCCCAAATTTACTACATCCACTAATATTATATGTTCAGATTGACGCTTTGCCACTTTCTATAGGACTATGCTCACACCTGGATTCCGATGATAGCTTTGTTAACGATTGGTTACATCAGCATTCGGCACGGTTTAGGGCTTAGGTTTATGACAGGTGGTTTGATATATGGCAGTCGTCGAGTGAGAGGAAAAGAGTCCGAAGGGGTAGAAAAGTTTAATTTAGATAGCCGGCGTGGTTGCCTACGGGCACTTCCCCTCAACGCGATTTCAAGTTTCCTACTCCTTCGGGAATGAGAAAAATATATATACCGCGCATTGCGATGAGGTTACTTTTACTTAACTTTCGCCTTTTCGCTCATTTGCTCGCGTGCGGAGCAGGGATGTAAAGGGCGTAGCAATTCGTATTGCACGAACTACATCGCTCTCGTAATAATTGATCGAGGCATTTAAGTCTCTGACCTTGACACCCGCGTATCCGATCTCTTTGCATCCAAGTTTAATTAACCTAATAACATATATGTTTCTAAAGACAAAGTGAAAGAAGTTTGAATTTCCGCAATATATTTCTTTAATTCTCGCACTTAATAAAAGCGGTTTCTAAACCCCTTAATTTTTCAAATTAGTTCGTGTTTCATCATATTAGTTCAAAATAAATGTAGATAAGTTTAATGTTCAGAGAACATTTCAGTTATACAAATCAATTGAATCCAATTTCTAAAACATGCCACATTTTATGGGGTTTCCGAAGCGACACGACAAAATAATTTGCCGATGCCCCTTGGAATTGTCCCCAGAAAAGTTCGGGACGAGACAATAGGACGAGTTCACTTCTAAGAATTGAAAAACCGTGTTCACTGTCGAAAGTTTCTCTCAACTATCGGGCCACGACGCATTGTGCGTGAAACGCACGTGTGCGAAAAAAAAGTACGTTTGAAAAGGAAGGGAGGCCGTTCCGTATAGCTAAAACGACTTTCGTCCTGGCGCGTTGGATTTGTAAAGGGGCGAGTTAGAAGCAACCGGATGGTTGGAGCCGCCTGGATGAAACTGAGATTGCTTGGCAATGGCGGCAATAACGAAAAAACATAGAACTATGGAGACATAAAAACGAGAGAAACACGGTATACGAGAAGATCGGCATAAAGATAGCTGAAAAAAATGTCTCCTTCGTAGAGAGAACTCGGCCTTCTTAGAATGGGTATTTAAAATTTAAATAAAAGTCGTAAAAAGTTTCTAATAATTACATTACATTAATGTCCTGCGTTAAATTTACCGATTGTCTTGGAATATACGTAAAAGAAAATTGCGCTTTTACACTCAAGACGCGGCAAATATTTTAATAACTTCTTTTTGAAATTCAACTTAAAAGTAAATGCAATAAAATGCTTTCCAATCTATCGACATTCATGAAATAACTGGCAGAATTGTTATCTAACAGCACACACCCATTTTTAGAGAGATATACGACAGAAGGAAGATATATCTAAGACAATAGGAGATCGGAGCGAATACATGATACGGAATTGTACGGATAAAAGCGGTGCGGAGGAAGGGTAAGAAACAGTATTGGAAGACATTGAAGGGGATGGATATCGCTGTGCGTGACGCGCGTGTGTTAAGACGTGAGTGCGCGCGTTCCAGGCACGTTAGAAGGAAATAAAGGGTGAATTTACGTATTCGGAGTGAATTTTACCTCAAGAGATTGCCGGCCAAAATCGCGTGGGGCAACAGACCTTGTAAAAGCCGCGAAAGAGAAGGGAATATATTGAAAAACATAGAAAACAAAACGGTTTGTAAAACAAATTGATATCGAAACAAAGATGTAAAACAAAATAATCGTCTCCAAAGTTCGCGATTCTCTCGGTATTATTTTAGAGCCTCGCGGTATTGTTTTGAGGCAGTAAAAAAGCAGCTGAAAGAGATATTAGAAGGACATTACTTACAATGTGCGCATTAATCATTTCGGCGGCTACGTGTGTCCAAAAATGTACAACGATTATCCGTATCTCTGTCGAACTCGTAAAAAGAACGATATCAGAGATTCTCAAAGGGGATGATATCTGTAGCGCGCGTGACATGCGTGCGTTAAGCCGCGGGTGCGTGAGACTCGGACACGTTAAGAAAAAAAGTGGAGGGTGAATTGACGTAGTTGAAATGACTTTGGTCCGCAAAGGGAGCAGTGAAGGGAGAAGAGACCGAGGGTTAGGGGTAGGCGTTTTGGTGATCGGAGGTACCACCGAAGAAGCTTAGGGTGGTTGACAGCGGCGGTGGCGGCGGCGGCGGTGGCGACGGCGGCGGTGGTGGTGGTGGTGGTGGTTGAGTGGTGCCGAGGGGTGGGTACCGGGGGCAAGTGAGGGCAGATCAATGCGGACATGTGCGGGAAATTGCACAGGGATCGATCCCAGGACCCTCGGGGGAAGCGCGGCCTCTGTGTTTTTCTCTCTGTCACTCCTTCTCTCGCACCTCCCCTGTATACCCTCTCTACCTCCGTCTGTTCTGACTCTCATTTCGCTTCTCTCGTCCCTGGCCTCCTCAGCCTGATTTTCTCTCTCTCTCTCCCCGCTCTCTCGCGCGGATCTCGCTCTTTCGCGAAACGCTTGCTCTCCCGACTGACGGACGTATCGCTTACTGATATAACAGATGGTCTTTTTGATATCAGCAATTGACCATAGTTTTTATATAATATTTATTGGGTGGACGACCCAAAGATTTGTGTCTTGCTTTAAATTACTGCTTGTATGAATTTAATATAACAAAGACCTATTTGCTTTACGAGTATGTACCAGACCATTAATTAATCAAAAAATTAATAATTCTACAAGATTCTTGCCGATAAAATTTAAATAACTTAAAATTAGTTTAATAACAAGAAATTGAATAAAAATTGTTTTTAAGATCTACATTATGAAAATACAGTTTGAATGAGAGAGAAAGAGAGAGCAAGAATGAAAGAGAGCAACGTTAAGTCGAAGATGCTGATACATTAACGATCGCTATTTCTTCCAATTAATTTTAACAAATCTAAAAATCTAATCTCGTTATCGTTGATAAAATTGCTTATTCGTCCTTCCACTTCTACTTTGCTACCCCTATTATTTTTAGGACTAGTTTCACAAACATCGGTAAACTGTTAAGATTCCCTATCGTTTCCTATATTCTTATCTAAGAAGAGACAGAAATCGATTAATCTCCAGTTAGCAAGTGTCCGTGAAACTGACCCTTAAAGATCAGGGAAGACGCCGAAATCGGACCAAAAAAATTGCAAACAGTAAAGTCACACAAAAGAAAAACTCATTAATCTATTTAGCTTAAGTGTATCGGGATTTTCATCCATAAAAGGACTTTGCATTTTTTTACAATAGAGTAATATATAGTTGAAGTGACAGTGACATCAAAGAAATCGAAAAAGGGACAAGAGAACAATAACGCGTATTAAAGTGCTCGGGATAAAAGATACAATTGAACAAGTATAGTACCGACGGAAACTCGTGCAGTGCTTTTGGGCCGAAGAAAAAAAATTGTCGTGTTTCTTTCGATGGCAAATAAATGTTGATTCGCCACGGTCATGAATCGTAGATCCTACTGTTACAGCATAAAGAGTAAAGTAATTTGTCACCCGTGAGTTTCTTAGAAAAATTTCGGTTGGGACGAGTACGAATCTTTTGCCGGCATGATAATTGTACAGGTACATTCTCGGCGTTTCCTCCGTAAACTTGCCCGTCGCAATCGGTCTTAATCGAAGTCTTAGTGCCGCACGTTTCTCACGAATGCAGCATCCGTGCGGCGCAACACGGCTCCGCCGTGAAGATTGATTAAACCCGCTGCCGCAGTCACACCGCCGCCCACGCGAGGTATATTAAAGACGTGACCCGACATAAAGGATCCTTGTCCTCGGTTCCTATCTATCTATCTCTCTTTCTCGCTCTCTCTCTCTCTCTCTCCCACCCGCCTTTCTTCTATGACCACATTGATTTTCCACAGTACTCCACCCTTAGTCCACATCACTCTGTCTCTCCCTCCGGCCGCTAACTTTCCCTCCGCAAACTCTCCTCCGAGAGGGAACGTACCCCGAGCGGAGTATAGATAAGTACCACCGTTCGGGCATCCGCGCCTTCTTCCTCGGCGCCTTCTTATCGACACCCGACGTCGCACGCTGGAGGCCGTGTAGTCGCTGTTTACTCGCGAGTAATCCGGGAACGAGAGTTCGGCCGGGTGCTCGAAAGCTTTGCAAGTTTGATTGAATCTCGGCAGCAAAAGCGCCGCCGGCATCAGAAAATGGACAAGTTGCTAGCTTTGGAGTTCGTTCTTCACGGTTCCCGGTTTTTTGTTTTCTCCCACGAAAGTTAGCGGATGTCGTGAACAGAGCCGTTTTAGTCGGCACAGCCGGCCGTAACTTTTGCGTCTCGGGCGGAGAGGACGTTTGTAGTTTGCGAGCGAATCGAATAATTTTGTGCTACGATTAGAATGACGATGCGTTCCGAGTTTAAATTGGCGCCGCGGCAAAAATAGAGAGGCGAATTAAATACTTTGCATCGCGTGATTTAGTTAATTCTTAATCAACCCTATTAGTCATTCATTTAACATCCTTTTATCATTTCAATTTTGAATTGTGTAAAAAGAGTTAGGAAATTATGTTCATCGTAACCATAACGCGATTCATTCCCTCTTTATCAACATTGCAGACTTTTTTTTTTAATATCTATTTATTATTGTCAATTTGTTTAAGAGCTCGCGCTTTTTTCCAGATAAAAGCATATTTGCGCTTTTCCTCGTTAATGAGATTTCGCCTTTGATGTCCACCGTTTTTATTGCATTAAGTGGATTTCGGAGGTAATTTTTTTTTTGCCATGCCGCGCCACGTTTGCCACTCTGTTGTAACGTCCGTGAAATGCGTTCTCGTTTTTCGCTCATGTCGACGAGAATCGATAGACCAGGGAGATTAAAACCGAGTATTCGTAACGACGATTTCGAACGCGCGACGGGAATGTAAAGCCATGTGCGCGCCATGTTTTTCCCTACTATTTGTTTTTCTTTTATCGATCCGTGAAATTTACGCGTTGTTTTCTAAAACTGTATAATAAACTAATTGAGCTCGAAAATAAAAGTTTTGCAAAACGCAATAAATTCTCGCGCGAATATATTTTACGTCCCCTACGATTGTCCGGCGTAACATCGCGTTGTTCGCGAATAATTTCACGTAATGTATTCAAGCTACTAAAAATACGTATCCTCCGTCCGAAAGTCAGCTGATCGGCAAACGCGGAGACTAACGCGGCAGGTTCTGAGCAGGAATCGCAACGGTCATTTGTCCGAAGGACGCAATAACGTACAGCGAACCCACCCTTGGCGCGATTCAAGTCGCCCAGCGTGCGACGGTAGCGCGCGTGGATCGGGGCGAAGAAAAGGGGCGTCCGCGGCATTAAAGAGGCAAGAGAAGAAATGGTCGGTGGGACAAAGTCAGAGGAAGGAAGGACGGAGGGATAGCAAAAAGAGAACGGCGGTGGCAGCGGAAGAGAAGAGAGATAGAAACAGTTCGACGTGACACTGTGCATTTGTCTCGTTGCTCCGCTCTTGTCGCGCAAGAACCTCATTTTTACCCTTCGCGCCGTGTCCTCCGGCGATTGTTCCGCGTCTTCTAAGCCACGTGTAGGCCACCTACACAAGTTCGAGCTACCGGCCCTAACTCCCAAGAATATATCTGATGGCATCGCCACTCCCGAAGTGGGCCATTACATCCAATCTCGTCTCATTTCCGGATCTTTTTCCAACTGATCTTTATTTTTCAGCCCGCGTTTCGAACAGTTCGATTGGGATAACCTGATCACATCACCTCCACTTTGGAGTCTTTACTTGCAATCTTTGCAACACGAAGTTTCCTCATTTTCTTGAGTGTTAGTGTAATATTGATTGAGTTTAAACGCTATATTTGCCCGAAGAATTGTTGACGATGGTATAGAGAAATCGATTGCATTTACTTTTAGAATATTAACAGGTTTAATATAAAAGAATACTTACGAAACATAATATAAAGTATAATACGGAAGATTACACTTATCTATACTTTCAACACAGTCGTAGTATAGAAAATAAAATTAATGAATAATTCAAATATTGACAAAATTCATCTAGAAGAATATACCAACAGAGATGTGTGTTCACACACGGCACGTGAAAACTTATTATATTAGGAAAGAACGTGATGTATTTCGATATCTATTTCAATCTTCTTCCTAACATTAAACTTCAGGTAATCGAGTTTTCCTTTCCTCCTCGAATACTCTGAGAAAACCAAGATTTGAACGGACATCTGGGGGATACGGGCGGTCAGCAAAGATTAAGAAAGAAGAAGACGAAGAGGAATAGGTCCTACCCTGCTTCCCCTTCATCCGCGTGGCTGCGAATGTTCCGATCCCCTGCGCACACGCACACAGTGCCGACGCAAGCACGCTCGCTGATGAACGGCCACATACGCCCGCTCACGCGATCGCTTTTGCCATATTGAAATCTACTCGTGAGCTTCCTCTCTTTCGCGCCGAAAAATATCGCGCGCGATATCGAGCAGCGGTGGTCAAACGTGGGCAAAGCCACGTTTTCCAGAGGAAACTCGTCAGGATGATAAGGATCTGACCAGGCCCGGTCGAAACGAAGCTATCCGGATCGGATCCGGGTGATAGATGGCCCTAATCTGCTGAGAGTGCGCGATCGAGAATCAACCGTGCAGTAGAAAACATGGATCTGTAGTAGGCCGCTAGAATCTAACGCGCGAGATTGAGATAAGGACCGGCGCAAAAAGAACATAAGTCACGCTGACACGTAATTTCGGCGGCTGGAATGATACGCGTAATTGTCCCCGATGTCAGGCAGCCAAGACGAAAATGTATGTTCGTAGAACTTTTAAATCAGAGGTCGAAATAAATTTCGTGAAACTTTTTTAATTTAGTTTTCACGACGTACATTCTCATTGAATTACATTAGGCTTTCAAACAAAATAATATCTAAGCGATTTAATAACAATTTCTTTAAATAGATGCACTAAGCATGTAAAAAATTTCTTAAATATCAATTTAAGTATAGGACGATTAAATAATATTTCGAAAAACCGCGAACAAAATCGATCCTCCTCCCGTTTATTTTACTTCGTTTCAAGTAAGAATTTACTGTCTTCAAATGGCAAACTTGAGAGAAATATGTCTCGATGATTCTTGCAACTCCGAAAAAATCTAGCTTGCGGGAATCTTGGCTTAAGGATCTCTTGCACACATGATGCTGGCTTGAAGCAAGTTTGCTGATTATATCTGCGGTCCAACCGCTTTTTAAAATCAGAATCTTCACAAATAAAAAAAAAAGGTAAAATTACATTATTCGTCCATCTTTTAATTACTGCGCCGTGCAATTAATAGGACAGACAAATTGCTCGATTTAATTTCAGCCTGGGATTGGCACTTGCGACTTTCATCAATAAGAAAAGAAAAAGAAAATAGATAAAACTTGTAAAGGAAAAAAAAGCTGCTCTTACTGAAGTATCATTCAACCGAAACTTTCACAAGGTTTCATCTTGAGGCTTCAGGAACTATCGCATCATCTCCAAAGTAACCGAGAGTACTCGTAAACGACAATCATCAATCATAGCCACGAGAGTCATGCGGGTGGCTGCGCAGTCTCGCAGCTGATCCTCTATCCTATCGTTTTCTTCCGTGCCTCGCGTCACTGGGTTACCACACGTCCTGAAACGGAAGTGATTCCCATCCCCGACCGCGCCCGTGCCGAGTGGAGTACCGGTGAGTGCTTTTAGACGAGGCCGCGCTCGGAGGCGACGGAGCTTTACGCCGATGGCACGAAATAAGGAGAACGATGAGGCGCGGACGGAGGGAGGGAAGCGGTCGGAGTAAGAAGAACGTGCGCGCGGATAAGGAGACAGGGAGGTAGCTGGGGGAGGTTGTTGAGAACAAATGCGAAGCTCTGCCTCCATTTACGTTGGGGGGGTTTGCGAGCGCCAGGGGTTGGCACGGGATGGAAGAAATTCGTGGAAATACCGCGGAATTGGATAAGCCGGCGGGGTTTGTTTTGTCAGGGGTTCGCAACGAGGATAAGCGCGGCGACTGCTGGGACCATCGCGTGGTCGATGGTCATAGGCCCGACTATCGCGTGTCCCAGCAAACTTTTCCTCGCTCGCTTGCTCGCCCGTCTGCGCGGAAATCGGCAATCCGCTAACCCGAGACAGACACTCGTGTCGTTAACAAGCGTCGCCGGATCGATGAGTCGAAACTGTTTCTCCGGTTAAATTAATTCCCTCGCGAATGCTTACTTTTCACACATGTGAAGGTAAAATTTGAAGCAAGATAATGTACATGTCTCATCGGTTAAATGTAATTTCAACCGTGTAAAAGAATTAACTATCGAGTCCTCTAACGCATGCCCTTTTAATAGCAAAGCTTCAAAAATTTTGAAAGCGCGCTCTTGCTCTTACTCTGTGCTGCGTATGATATTGAAAACCACAGTGTAACGAAGGAAAATGGGCGTCATTTATTTTTTCGAGATATTATCCTCCAGCGCGACTCGCCAATCTCATTCTCCGCCGTAGAGAAAGTGCGGAAGGAGGCGGCTCCTTGCGCGAACTATTGTCGAGACGAGACCGACGGCGATCGAAAGCCCGACAATGGAATTGCGATTATCGTCCGAGCAGGGTTGCTTGCCCTCATCAAACCCTATATACGCGAGGGCGAATCGTATGGAACACGATGAGAGACAGGGAGAGGTATCGGCGTAGGAAAGAGGGAACGGCAGGGTGAGGGGATTGGCACTGGGTGGAGGAGTAAGATAGAGTTAGAGAGGAACGAGCGGGAGGTACTAGGTGCTGTTTGTTGAATCCTCGAGATCAATACGACGTACCCTATCTCTTTCTCCCCCGTAATATCGCGAACGATGGCGTGCGTGACACACGTACATGTTCATGCTCCCCGATATACGTCACGAGAGGCGAAGTGATGCTGCGCCAATTGATTCCGGATTTTTCACGAAAGCGTTTGTCGATCTTCATTTCTCGTCAAACGAGAAACGAACGAAATTGCGATGTACGAATAGCTTGATTGCTCATTTTCATATCTTTTTTTGTCTATAAGATAAATTGACACGATGATGAACGGGGGAAATTTCGTGGTTAATATTGTGTACATCAGTCATGCCAATTACGACAGATTGCTGCCGCGAGATTGCAGCTGGTGGTGGTGCCTCCATCTCCGATAATTATGCAAAATAACATTGCGCGATTGTATTTGTGCAAGTTTCAAAATGGGAATTTCGCAATCCTTAAAAGTCGATTGTCCTTTTTTTAATGACGTCTATACACAGGTAGCAATGAGCAATATGTGAGTGTGTATGTGTGTATGTATATATATATATACTTCATATATACGCATACATCTAGAGTGAGCCTCATTAATGCTTGATACATATATATACATATAAAAATTGGAAAGCTTTCTCCCACAGAAAGTAAGCGACGCAAGATATTAATAACAATAGCTCTTGAAGGTGAGAGTCCGTATCTCCGGCTTTCCCACCCACTTCTGCGTAATCCTTCATTCCGCTCAGCTCTTCCATAAAGGCAGGCGATTTCACAAAAGATGAATATACCATGGGAGGGTCGCTCCGCGACTGCTTTTCAAAAAACAGGATTGGTCATACCCGCCTTACTTATCGCACTAGTTATACCGCGATAAAGGAAGCTCTCGCGGAGCTTTTTCTAGCTTTGTCTCTCTCTCTCTCGCGCGCTTTCCCCCGTTCGTCCTCTTCCGACCAATCGAGGAGGCCTGCTTATCGTCAATGCGAAGGGTGAACTGCGCACTGCGGTATGGGACGAAAATAGGTCGGCCAATTCTCGTACCAGCACCCTTCTTTCGCCTCCGCCTTACCTATCGACACCTCCGCACCCTTATCCGAACTCTAATAAAAAACGAATACCTACGAATGTGAGTTTCGATCGCTTAGGTGCGGCCTTTTCGACGCACATTCAGGGTCAAATTTAACCACCGTTGATGCGCTGAGAGGGAGGCCGAATGTGCAATCAAATCATTCGAAATATTATACAACTAATACTTTGGAATAACGTATGCGTAGATGTAAATTTCTATTCTGCCGATTAAATACCTTTAATACCGAAGATGTTAAACGTGGTATAAAATATGGAGAAGCATACGCTTTCAACACACGTGTAAGAAATTAGAGATCGGTTTGCGATGAAATTATAAAATTTAAATGTCCATTGCACTCGCATAAATAAATCAAGTATTAATTTATTAAGATTTCTCTCCATCTAACGAAACTCGTAAGGAAACAAAAGCCTGCAACTATTGCCTGCGGTATTATTATTTCTTCGCCCGCAAAAAAAAAGTAATAAAATTTCAAAATAATGATACAAATCGGAGCAAAAACTCTTCGTCGTAGTTTATCTTCATTAACTATAAATAAACTTAAATTATCGGAACCAAATGTAAAATACTACTTGCAGTCTTATTAAATTATGTACTTGTACACCGTTTTAAAAAAGGTGTGCAAATATCTTTGTTCGAAGATATTGATAATTATAGAAAGACAATTAAAGTCTACGTTGAATCTACGCACCTTCCTCTAGCGCATCTCACAGAAAAAAATATATGTATATATACATATATATATATAAATGCATTACATCTGCAAATGTGATATCGTCAGCGTCAATTCACTTCCGCTGAAGACACAAGCACACATCTGCGCAGCGCGTTTTTCACATTTGATTTCTTCAAAGCGCAATAACAACGGATTCATCACTATAAAAACCGTCCGTGAAAAGTCTTGACAAAAGAGATCACGAATTCTGAGCCATCGGCGAATGATCTTTCGCACGCATGTACGTAAATCGCGAGCCCTCTTGGATCAACTTCCGGATTGCTGCTTGTCTTCCGTCAGCCGTCGGGTATTATTGTTGAGACTGCTGGCTCGCGGAAACTTGCGAGGCAGAGTGCGAAGATGGCTGTTGCGTCTGCACGCGCATCTGATGATACAGAGGATAGGTTTTTCGCTTTCTGATGCCGTGCATGGAAAGTAGATGAATCTGCAAATACTGCTTCGTCTTGAATTGCTTGTTGCACACGTGACACGAGATATACTCGGTCTGCACAGTGTGAACGTTGACGATGTGCTGCTTTAGATTGGAATTGTTCGAGTATATCTTGCCGCATTCGGGACACTTGGGTTTACCGCCGCCGCTGTTTTCCATTTGCTGGTGATACCGCCTGTGACTTTGTTGATGTAGTATCGCCATGCTCTCGATCTTGTCCTTGGCGCAAGACTGCAGCATCAGATTCAGCTGATCGCTCTTGGTAGCGGTGCTCTGTAGATTTTGGAGATTGTTCTGCAGCTTCTGATGCATTATCGTAAGCTGCTCGCTGTTTAGGTTATTGAGGGAGTTGAGGGCGTCGAGGGTGTGTTGCTGCGACGACTGTTGGCTGGTGGCATGGTGGTGGTGATGATGCTGGTGGTGATGATGCTGAAGCAGGGCCGAGAGATCCTGCCCTTTCGAGTTGTGACCTCCGTCGCTCTGGTAGGTCCCAGACCCGGCGTGCTCGCTCTTCGAGGATGTTCCCGGCAGCCAACCGGAACTCGAGCTTGAACCGTCTCCTCCAGAGGGCTGCCACCGCCCTGGAACCACCAGCCAATGTCAGTCCTCTCAGCGAACCTCGTACGATCCCTTAAACACTATTCAATCGCTCTTTTTCGCTTCCCGCAGCCCTTTCTTATGTATTTTTCAACTTTCTCTTTTCTGAAAGTGCATTTCCAGGTTTTAAAGACAACTTTGCCCTCGATAATTTTCGTACCCTCCCCCAACGAGTCTCTCTCTAAACCTAGGATCGAATTCAATCCTTCGTATCGTGCGACTTAATATGCCGACCCTTAATCATTCCTGGCGCTCCTGTGCGTCCTATTATTCGTCTCTTCTTCATTATCTTCCCATATCGCGATGTATATTTCTTTCCAATTCTTATTCGACCGAGTAAAATCACTATATCGATATACACGCATAATTAAGATTATTTTTGATAATGATGGATAATTTTCAATTTACAATTCGATTCCTGAGCCTGAAAATTTTGTTGATAGTGCAAGTAGCGACGCGAATTGATTTCACACTTGCACAATGTTTCAAGACAATAGGCGTCGTCGAAAATGAGCCTCACACCGCAGACAAAGACAATGACGAAGATACAATATAAAGCTCGTTTCTGAATAGAAAAGTAATTGCATGGTAGTTATTACTATGAAAGGATTTATATCTCCGCCATATAAGATACGCCACAATAATGAAAATCATAGAAGAGCCATTGAGATGCGATTCCATAATACGTTGCTGCTCACCGTGTGATAAGAGGGGTAGCTTGACAAGGGATGCAAGGGGTGTGAGAGGTACGAGAGTTTCATGCATTCAACGCAACAACGAGAGATCAGAGTCTTGGGAAACGACGGAAGGATGCTAGTCTGGGCTTTAAGAATGTTTAAAAGGGTGAAATCAAATCGTTGATTTGATAAACTTACCGTAATTTGGATCCTGATTGGCTACCTGATGCATACCGGAAGGTCCTGGCATGTTCATGCCTGTAATTTATGAATTAAGTCAATTAGAGCACATAACAATCACACGCGTAGCCAATGTTACACATCACGTAAAATACTGTTATCTCAAAAAATTCTATATTGCTGGATGAGAGAGAAAGAGGCAGCTATTTATACATAAAAATTGAACGGAACAAACTAGAATCGTAATGTTTACTGTTTTGAGAAATTTTCACACGCGTACGTGTGTACTAAAGAAACTTTTGTATCAATAATAATGAAATAATTTCTTAATATTTAATAATATCCAGTGCACGTGGTATACATTAACGAAATCAGCTACTGGTACACGGTAAATATAAATATAAATCATGAGATTTATATCGCTCAATTGACTATAGAACAGGTAAACGAGAATCAAATTATGTTAATAATATGTTAGTTTATTACATTTAATAATAGATTCATGTTAACACATTTTCATAAGTCAAAGAATACAATGAAATTATGTATGTACACAAATAGAAATAATTGTGATTATTCATTAATTAATTTTAATTGAAGCCGTAATTAGTAATTAAGTCGGGCTAATTGCTAATTACGAAAGTAATTAGTAACTGGACGAGGAATTAATAATTAATTACAAATGTAATTAGTAATTAAATGTGCCATTAATTAAAAAACTAATTTGCATCCTTTCGACAAAACTGGGATTTCTTTGGTCCATCGTAAATTTAACCCTGCCTTATAAATAACGAAGTGGCTGCTATTTACATAAGCAATTATCAATATAAAACATATTTTCCAAACAGATCAATAGTCTGCTGATCCCTGTCGGAATGTATGGGTATTTATTATTAAATCAATCGCAGACAAAGCAAAAACAATGATCTGTCGAGAGTGTAAAAAACATTTTGCAAGATTCAACGCGAGAGATTAAAGTTTGAAAGCCAAACAGTTACCTTGAAGACTCAACAACGCTGCCGGGAAGTTGTTACGATGGTGTTCTAAAGAGTCATTTAGAATGTCACTAGGCTCGGTCTTCACCGCGTTCAGGATGCTGCCGTGATTCGACATATCTTCCTCGTTCTCCGACATGGAGTTCGAGTCCTCGCCAGTCGATTGCGCCTGAAAGCAGAGCATTCCCACCTTCGTAAGTTACAAGTAAAAAGGGCAGCTTTTTGCATCACTGGAACGATATGTTGCTCGGTTTAACGAAACATTTTGCGCGTTTGTGCATAATAGAAACATTATCGCCCGCCTATCCTAATCTACGTAGCGTATAATTGTCGCTCACCTGTATATTATTGTTTGTCGATGTCGTGTGTATCGTGGGACCACCTTCGAGCGCCTGACCTAACAAGGATTCCTGAAGATCCGACTTTGGTTCAATATGGTTGCCAATTGGCGGACTGTAACTCCTCGCTCGCTTTTCCGGTGGGCTCATTTCACTGTCATTGAGATCTCCTCTGCCATTATCTTGCCAATTACGCGGGGTCGCCTGACCAAATTAAAAACAATATTACGGACGGTAGTACGGCGGCCCCATGAAAAAGGCAGCGCAATCATTCTTTATAATTCAGTTTTAATTAATATTTAACATTCAATAATCTCATTATATGTATAATCAGCGAAACTCCAGATACTCATCCATTATTAAAACTTTCGCGTAATATTTGTCTAACGTCTATTATAAGTCGCGAAATTAAAAGCTAAAGGACGAAGCAGGAAATTCTAGTCGGGATTCCGCCTGTCACGGCAGCGGCGGCGGCGTAGTGTTAAAAGCACATTAATTAAAATTCGTTTTAATTAAGGCTAAATTAATTAAAAGTTCGAAACCAGCCGTATAATTCGTATAATTAATTTTCCAACTTCCATATTAAACTGCCGCGGGGACAACTTACAGGTGCGCTACCGTTGTTGCCGGCCGACGACGGCGGAATTTTCGTGGCGCCGCTACTAACGTCCGCCAAACCCCGCACTTGAAGCATCTGAGCCGTCTTCAGGAAGGCAGGTAGCTGCTCCTGACCCACGTGCACCTCCCCGTGATACATAAAACGCAGCAAGGATTCCATGTCCGACGATGCCACGTCCTTCAGGATTACAATTGGATGAGGACATGGATTTGCCTGCGACAAAAAATTCACAATTCCTTCGAATTCGCGTTTTCATAATTGCTAACGCAATGCAAAAATTATTAAGCATCCTAACGCAAATAACGGCACGTCGTTCACATTTAAATGTCAATTCTGTATTTCTCTGATCAGGTCTAGAATCGTATAATCTCGTTACTCTCTTGCGGAAAGTTACTTGGCAAAATGTAAAATTTTCGTATAAATTTTTGTGATGCAGCTCGCGCGTAACTCATCCAGTTTCGCGCCACTTCGATCGCTCAACATTATCCATCCAATCGAACAGACGAACCCACGTAGCGCTGATTCAACGAGATTTGATATAAGATACCAGTGTCAAATTAATCGCAGCTATTAATTATCAGCCCATCCCGGGGCAGCCATTAGTACAGTGATTTTAAACACTGCGTGGCAATTACAAAAAGTATGCGCTCTAACGCTCGATCGATCAAGGTAATCAATCCGTCAGGAAGCACGCGATTTTTCTAATCGTAGATCCATACGTGAGGAGATCGGCAACCAAAAGAGATACATCGATCCTCTATCAGCAAGAGGTCGAAAGGTTTGACGGTAACGAATACCACCTCCCCTTCCTCTCGCCCTCCTCCGCGTGTAGAACAGAATGTTTCTCACGTATACTGAAATTCAGCGAACCATATGCACTTAGATACCCATCGTGCAAAAGGTGGAGAGTAACTTTTCTTTTCTCCCCCTCAAAGTAAACGATTCAACATCGGCTAAAGGTTAAGAGGTGTACGAGGATTCTGATCGATGCTCGGCGAATCGATCCCTCTTCCAAAGCGCTTAATCCCATTCATCGATCGACGCACAGGGGGAGCCTGACGGTCGATTAATTTGTAACGATTTACAACAGAGATGCATATAATCAACGTCATTTAATCCACGTCGCAGCTACCCTCCATCCTGGTGCACCGCTGCACCCATTTGTACATTTAAGCGCGCATAAATCGCCAATTTTGGGCAAATACACTCGACAGAGCGGCTTGAACAATTTTTTACTACGAGAGAACGTTACTATTTAGGTATGTGCTGAATTGTAATCTCTTTGTCCAGATCTCATTCGTGAAAAACACAATCGTCTTAGAAATGGAACGCGTTCAACTCGAGTGAAACTTTAGATTCGCGCGATCGGCAAAAATTTCGCCCCGGTTTAGGTAGTTGCAAAAAAAAAAGGAGGAATTCTAAAACGAGACGTCCCTATTGCCAAGGTGCCCCAGATACCTTCTCACCTTTCTCATCAGCGGATTGACCGAGTGAAATCGCTTTTCGCCGATGGTTAATTGCATCCACGAACAGTCACGCTCGACGGCCAATTGATTCGTAACGACAATTTATAACCACGACGCGTATAATGATCGATACTCAATCTACGTCGGGATGTTCTCGTATACCTCGGGCATCAATTCTTGCACCTGTCAGACCAGCGAATTAGCTCTTAATATTGAACGATCCTCGAGATCGTTAGACGGCGACAATTTATCCTCAACGAGAAAACTCCTCTGCATGAAAATCCGCGCTCGTGTCTTATTCCATTATGTTTGCGTTGCACAATGCACCGCTTGCGTGTATAAAATTAATAATAAGCATGGCATAACTCGCGGAAAAGAATCACCGAAATATAATCCGGCACAAATACCCCTCTTGTTTTTGCCGTTTATTATTAATCATTTATTTATCGATTCATCCCTCTTGTTTATATATAAACCTATGCGCAATAATTAAAACAACGGTTATATTGTTAATTTCAAGATAAATGGACGCGTGTTTTCACAATACCGATGCAAACACGCATCGCAATGTGTTCTCTCGGTTAGATGGAGGGTTACATCGATGTAACGGCATCGATCACGATCGCTCTCGCGAAAAGACCGCGAGAGCAGACCGCATAAAGCGGAGGCGTTTCACAGGCGATGTGTGCACGTCATGGCAATATTATACGAAGTGCTAGTGCCATTATCGACAGCGATATTAATTATAATTAATGAACCTCCTGGGATGGCGCGGCTCTCCGTGCGCCTGCCTACACACAGAGCTACGTCGGGACGACGTGATGCTGCACGTACACACGCCGCGCGCTCCGCGAGATGTACAATGCCGCGACCTCGACGAAGAACCATTCCAACTTCGATTATCGATGCCCCGAATTTAACGTCGGCACGTGAAAACCCACGGCGGCGGAGGTTCGACGCTGCCATGTGCAGAGACATTTATTATTGGCTAGTATCGACTTAACGTCTGTGCACGCGGCGCAAAGCGAGGTGCGGCGTCTCGATTTATTGGACTGCATGCAACGGAACGTATATCGGCTGAATGGTTCTTGAGATGGAAGAGGAGGCTGCGCGTATATTGCGTGGAAACGTTATAAGAAAAATATCAATAGATTGAATTAGAAACCATCGCTGCGCTCAGGCAGATGTCTGCGTGTTGTAAATTATGCCAGTCTATTCTGAGAAGATAATTTATGACACATTAGAGAATATTTATGACGCACGTATTAAATATATTAAATATTTTATGAGATTGTGTGTGTGTATAAATGAATGTTTGACTTTTGTTAAGAAATAACTTTAAAAAAATGACAAACTTAATTAGAATTCTTTAAAAATTAAATGACAAACTCAATTAACTTTTCTTTTTCTCGGAGAATCAATATAATCAATGCAATTTCGTAATTGGAGAACTATATTTCATTAAATGCCGATAGCCGCCCCGCAATAAAAGAAAACACGCTAGTCGAGCATTTTATCTCGACAAAAGCATGACTTAATCAATCGAGTGCATTGAGATTCATCTCTCGACGAAGGACGACAGTTCCCGCGGCGGCGTAGGAGGGAAATATTTTTACCAATAATCCCGCAGTTATACAAAAGCACTTTTTAATAATAATTATACGATTGAATAAACGATCCTTATTATACGATACAAAATAAAGGAAATTTCAATTGCGAGCGCTCGGGAACATCCCGTTGTAATATTTTACTATTGTGCCACATTTGTGCGTTATATAAATTCGAGCAGGTAACGTTCGCCGGGGATGAGGGGTCTATCGGTCTGATTTTTTCGAATAAAAGATGTAAAATAAAGTTTTCTTTGAATTTGCAAGTTGCTTCCACGGTGAAAAGCGTTTGTCTTGGCGAAATTTCAACGAGCGCATTTACTCCGAGGTCTTGTGAATATTAAGCATGGCGTATATACGATTCCCCGATACCTTTATCGGGTGCTGGAAAGCTCGTTGATGGGAATAACTCAAATAATTGAAGTGGTGGAAATAATCACTGTCTGCAGGTATCTGCGCACCTTTAGAATTCCGCGGTGAAAAGAGATAAAGCGACACAGAGAGGCAGAAGAAGCGAGACAATGGGCGGCGCGAGAGGAGAGGAGAACGAGAACACTACGAACTCCTTTATCGCATTAACCAACTCAATTAACAACTTTGAGACGAGACACCATCCTCTCTAATTAGACCTAACGGGATTAAAACGGGTCAATAATTAATTGTATGATCGCGTGTGCGTCAGAGCGGAATAGGCGAATGATCAAAGAGCCTCCGATTAATTTGCGAGATACGTATCGATCTGCACGATATATATCACGAGTCCCTAACGGATGATACTTATTCGATTACGACTGTGTATGCAAAGATATGTCGACATATCTGCTAATTACGCTTCGGCGTTTGCTCGCGGAGCGTAGTCTCCAAAGGAGCCGTACGTTTAATTCTATTATAATTACATGGAATTATGCGGAGAATATTGATGCAGCCTATCGTCAAAGATCTCATTGTAGTGTCTCGCATGGTTGTGCTTGTTATCAAATGAAATCTAATTGATAAATTGCTCGCGTACACTTCATCCGACGGACAATTTGTCCCAGTCGTCAAAAGTGACCGCCGGATAATACAATATTTGCCGATGTACACATTAGCTGTTGAATCGATTCTCAGAAATCGATCGGCGCGACTTGACGATACCGTATTTCTTGGCGGAAGCGACCGATATTCTCTCGAAAAGAGAATGTAAACAGGATACCGACCTATCCATCATCGCGGTCTGTCCCATTAGTCTAGCCGGACGGTAAAGCTCCCGGTCGCGATTTTTCGCGCATCGAGGCTCACATGACTCGTAACGTGAGAAATGTTGCGCGCCGCCAGCCTTATTAACGGCTCCTCGCCAGGTCCCCCGTGCATACGCCGTGCATGCACGATTTTTCCTCGAATCAACGTGCTCGCGTATCACCGGCATCGTTCGACCATAATTATCCAGCCACCTGTGAGCGCGATCGCGCGGCGGAATCCGGAGCGTCCGCTTTCTAAAATCCGCAAAGCGGCGGCGGCGCGGGGAAGATCGTGGCGAGCGATTAGGAATCGGCGGCGCGATCGAGCGGTACCGATAATTGATTAGTGGAAATAAACGGGGGCCCGTGCGTGAGAGACACAATGAAGGAGGCGGCGGAGATTAACGATACGCCGTAGAAAATGAGCGGACTCGTAGCCGAGCGTGTCGCAAGACGTACTGCAGCACTCCGGGGCCCTTAACTCCTCCGGAGTTCCCGGTATTCATTATAACGGGCCATGTATCTTTTTTTTTTATTTGTAATACACGGGCGTCTATTTTCAGAGGCTCGCGCTATCCCAGTTTACGAACACGCCGTGAGTTATGATTAAAATTATTTAGCACGGCTTGCATGATTAAACGGCGTAATGAACAAGAGAGAAAAACAAGCAGTGGTATTTCGCACCGAGAGTTAATGTGTTTGCGGTCCGCAAATGATTTATTTACAGAGGAAACGTGGCAAAACGAAAGAATGGCTATGTAATTTAAGCGGGGCCAAAAGGTGTAAGGAATAGGCATAGAAAGATTTTCGTTTTTTTTTTTCAATTATTGTATCCACCAAGTATCGGATGCGTCTGTAAAATACTCGGATTGTTCGCGCGTGAAAATAAAAATGAAACGTCCGTCTCTTGAACAGCGCACGGTGTTTGACTGAAAAATCATCGGAATTACATTCTCCCGCTGTAACGTCGGGACGAGGAGTAGAGAAAACACGCGTCGCCCCGGCACTTTTGCGAAACCCCAAATTGTCCCGCGCGAAAGAAGAACGGCCGGGCATTGCGCACGCGAGAAAATACAGCGCGCGCATTTTACAAAGAACGCAAAGTGTCACGAACGTCCGATACGTAATCGCGTACAACGGCCGTGGTGCGCCGCGGCATCGCATGCGCGCGAAGCACCCTAACTAAACCGTAAGTAGAAAAGTAGATACGATTGCATGGTTTCTGATCCGGTTATGCGGAGTGCACGCCAGCGGTCTTGGCTTCGCAAAACATATCGCCGGCGTCACGTATACGTGCGCGCGCGTAAAGTAGCGATGGGTTCGACGCTCGTTTGCTCGGAAGATCGATACGCCGGGCAAAGTGCGCGTCATCGATCATCGAAAATACCATCGTGCGCAATAGCACGCACGGTGCGCAACGGCTGAGCTCCAGCCCGTTGGAAATTCAGCTTTTACCGAGTGCGGAATTAACGTTACCGTGTGTCCGTTCGGGCGCAAAATTACTGAAATTATTTGAGTGCAAGGATCGAATTGTTTGCTGCATATTTGATACGCGTGATTAATACTTTATGGAACGGTCGACACTCGACGCCGCTTCAAGCGCGTTAAAGTTTTTCCAGGATTACATTAAGTCCTTGAGGGAACATTTCGATCGATTATCATTTTTACGAGTTTGTATTCAACATTTTAATATTATTTTCGCTCGCGATGAGCAACGCAACAGTTATAATCCCTTACTATAAATACGGGAAGAAACCCCATTACCCGTGAATATTCATGTGTTTTAATTAATTTTCCGCATTTGAATATGAAAATATTCGAACGTTTTAGCGTTTAAATAATTCAGGACTTGTTTAATAATTGGCCTGTTTTGATACCGCGAGTTACTGTCCATTCGAATCTATTACTTCACAGGAATTCACGTACGTGAGCGTAACCGCAACACACATGCGCGTTCGCGCTTCTCTTATCTGCTTATCTCGATGTCTGATGTTTCACTGACGCATGTATTAAACTTTCCTCGCATTATCCGGCCAATTCGTAGGATAATAGCGGCGTGAGTATCGATCAAACCTCGCACATAGTTACTAACTTCCTGCGTTCTTTTTTTTTTTTAACAACGCTGCCAACATCAATTCACGCGCGCTGGTATAATGGCGGCGATAAATTAGATTTACAAGATACGGCGACAGATAACGGGATTAATCATTAGATCGTCAACTATCGTGACTGATGATCCGTCGAAATTTTGTTGACTGAATTAAGCAGACTTGTTATCTTTTATCCGTGTCAAGGTAAATACACTATACGTACAGATTGACATTATACACGTATACACGCACTGTATTACGTTTACTTTTAATACTGTGTCTTCAAGTTACTTGACAAATATCCATTTATTACGCTAGAACCGTAGTACAACTAGCTCATTCTGGGGAAAAAAAGACACTTGGCAACTCATTTTGGGGCTCATAGCTAGTAATCGAATTATTTGGATTGTTCGCAACTCTCTATCAGCCCTTTGATCTTTTCTGTCCCGATCACGTGGTATTCCGCCATGTTTTTGGTCCACATCCAGCGGCGTGTGTGTGTGTGTGTGTGTGTGTGTGTCCATGACAGTCCATCACTGTACGTACAGTCTCATTCATTAATGCCTGGACCTCAGTTTTACTTATAGGATACACATTTTCATAATCTTTATTGCCATCTGTACATTGATGAGTTTCAGGCTGTAGTTGAAGCTTCTATACATAGAATTCTGTCCATCACTATACAAATTTTGTAAATGTACAGTGACTCACAGAAGGGCCACCGGGTCCACGTGCCAACCCCACCTCCTCGTGGTGTGAGTCGGTAACACAGGAGTACCCCTCCTGTGGCTGACGGGGCTCTGGCTTCGCGCAGGGTCCACACACCGGTGTGCGTACATGCAGCCTGAAGCTCAGTTATTTTGTATAGATGAGAAGAATGATGATAAAAATGCAGGTCCAGCCATTAATGAATAAGTACTCGTCAAATCGCACGTACAACAATTGTCTCATTGGATGGACCCGAGGGGGAGACCGCAGAGGGCAGTGTGTGGTGTACAGATTTGCGGCATTGTTGGGCACTTTTTGAGCATTAGGTCTTGCTGGGGCATTATAAAGATAAAATAAGATAAAGTAATGTGCACTGGGCATTAGTGGGCATTGGTGTACAAGATTTTGGTCAGCGGTTTCCCTCTCGGTTGGACCATAAAGATGACGGATGCGCAGAAGGGATCGGCGCAAAACGAAACAAATGACAGAGCGAACCTACTAGTTACGTTACACTATACTCGTTTTCTGTTGGCTACACTGGCGCACTAGTGCGATAAATTAGAGTAAGACAAGTATATTTTTCTCGTCCTAGCTTACTGCACTAGTTCACCAGTGCAGCAATAGAAAACAAGCCTTACGGCTACAGCTATCGGTTCCAGTGTAAATAACGACAGGTCCGTAAAGTAATCGCGAGGCGCTCTTCGGTCTTCCTCGCGACGTCAAGTGCCTCGAGATTTAACGCGTAATTAATTTTACATTCAGAAATTATTTGCGCGAGCAAATTCTCGCGTGTTCCCCCTGAATCATAGACACATTAATGCCATTGTACGACCACGCCAATCAGGTATTAACGAACCGTTGCCTCTGCGCGTAACCGATAGACGCGTCGCCGTTCGCCGCAACGCCACGGTATTGCGAAATATTTCGTTGGCGAGATAACGACGCGATCGTCACCGTCGCGACGCCGCCGGCCTTCCCGTTATTGATTCACCGTGGATTCTGGATCGCGACGCCGATGCTGCCCGGATGCATCTACGAGACGAAGGCGGCGGGAGAGGACAATAAATGTGCATCGCGCGCGCGCGTTTCTCCAGGCGTCGCCTTTTCCAGACAGCCGCAGCCAGGAATGCGCGCACGTACAACGACGCATTTCCGTTGATAAAAATACATGCAGCATAATGCGTCTCGGTACGCGCGTCGACATTTTCGCGTCGTTATACGAGCACTGAAAGAGAACAGGACACCGAAAGGCGAGGCGCGTCCCGTCTTTGTTGGGCATTAAAAAAAAGAGAGGAAAGAAAAAAGAGGAGTTGTTGCGCAGCGGTGTTCCGCGTAATCCCACATAATTATGCGCATACACAAAAGATGATGCCTCTCGGTAAGAGGAGGAAGTACGAATCGAGCAAACGCCGCTGAAAGGGGAAAAGATCCACTTTAATCGCGGATACTCGCGATTAAGAAAGCCGCTTGTACGGCTGAACGATAAAAAGGCGAGGTGTAATCGCTCGCGATTGTGCAAAAGCACAAACATATTACTTTAACCGCCGTACCGACGGGGATTTATGCACACAATTACGGATGAAGCTATTTATGTATGGGCAAGCGTGGACGTTGTTTGACTATTTCAGCGTAACGCGAGAGATACTCGTTCATGTTTCTATTAACAGAGCGCGGATTGCGCGCGCGGCGGCAATATAAATGAAGTATAATTTCAGGCGGATACGCCGCGGCGCGCCGTATAACGCCTCTCTGTACGACGTTGATTTCGCTGCGTCGCGCTCCAACAGAAAAGACGGGGCGGGCGCGCGCGCGCGCACACGCGAGCGCGCGCACACACAGCACAATTATATACCGGCGATAATTCGCTGGCCGCATATGCGCCGCTTAGGCGCGTGACATTAAGCGTAATGCGAGTATATCCGCGCGCGCACTAACGAAAAACGAGAATACCGAGCGCCGGCGAGCAGCGTCGCGCGAATTAATGGATACCCTTCCCACGGATAAACACGTTGCATTCACAATATAATGCGTTCCCGCGAGTAAACAGCTAGTGCTTCGATGACGCCGGGAGGAGAGAAAAATAACGCGGTGAACCTGGCACTCGTTTTTTTTTCTTTCTTTCTCTTTTTCACCCCCCCCCCCCCCAAGTCCGGGTGGCGCGCGAGAGGAATTCAAACTCGACGGTTACTGCGCGCGAGAGGCGTCGAGAGTCTCTCCCGCCGAATCTAATCGATATGTATAAACTTATAACGTTACTTTGCCCCGTGGCGGGGAGAAACGTTATTACTCCGCGGTATAACTGGTTCTGACAAGACAAAGTGCCTCGCTGAATTGCACATAAAAATCCGAACGCGCGCTCGCGCTCGTGTTCGCACCGCGAGTTTAGCGCTTTGTAACTGTGGGGCTCTCTCTCTCTCTCTCTCTCGGCCCGCATTAGCATTGAATCAAGCGACAAATCAAACTCGGAATCGGGCTAGCGTTTAACGCGAGGGCTTGAATAATGCTCCGGGTATTGGAGATTTCCGAAGTTCTAATAATAAATCGAGACCACACAGGCCACACGTAATGAAAGAACGTCACGGCTTTGGACGGTGGAGAAAGGGAGGAAGGTACATTCTGCAGCTCTTTTATCGACCTTGTCTCTCTCTCTCTTTCTTTCTCTCTCTCTCTTTCTCTCTCTCCCTCTCCCTCTCCCTCTCCCTCTCTCTCTCTGTCTCTGTCTCTTTCTTTCTGTCTCGCGGTTCGTGCTGCTATTTAGAATTGATACGATACGAGTCACATGATATATTTAGATATGCCGCACTCGAAGCGGACGGGATATTTTAAAAGATAGGGGGCAAATGCGCGGCGGGAGGGGTGATTGAGCGAGATGCAAAATGCATCGAAAAGTCAGGGAGTGCTGAGCCCGCGGTGAGGAGCGAATTTTATTGTTAGCCCTGTTACCGCGCTCGCGCGGATATAATAGCCGGCCGCTTTTATAATCGAGATATCCATTAATAATACACGTCTGGTGTACGCGTTATCTGCGTCCGGCATCGCGGTCTGGCGAATTTTCTAGCCGCGCCGGAACAAGTGCCCGAGCATTATAAATATATCTTTTATCGCCGCCTTCGCCAACGTTCGTATCGGTAAAGCGCTATTGTTAACAATAAGGGACTGTCGTTGCGCAATTATCGCGTAGACATTTCGGCATCTACGGCGCGTATCCGATAAGCTATCGATACGCGCCTCCCGCCTCGCAAAGTTCTCCATTTCCCCTACGTCGCGTTTGCGTAAAGTCGTCAAATTTCGAAAAACTCGTGATTTAAGAGAAAATTCTCCCCGTGCGAATTATCGCGAAGGAGAACATCGAGGGGAAAAACCGCGGAGGGCATCGTGGTGATTTGCGGCATTACTGGGCATTACTGGGCATTTTTGGGCATTAAAAAGATAAAATAAGATAAAGTAATACCCACTGGGCATTAGTGGGCATTGGTGCGCAAGATTTTGGTCAGCGGGCTCCCCCTCGGTGAACATCGACTCTCGTACGTGATGTTCTCTCGCTTCTTAAAACAATCTAAGCACGCTTCCGCGTACGCGCAATAAATAATCGCGATCTGTCCACCCACATTATCATCCGCTCTCGTTAATCTCCGCCGCGCGCCGCGCCAGATCCTTAATGCGCGGGGCGCTATCGCGGTACGCTCCAGGTCCAAGGTCCAGATACGTTCCTTCCCAAAGTCTCCGGCCTATTCGACGCCGAGATAATTGATAGTTGGCTCGCCGCGCGTACTGTTAGGCGGCTTATCGCGCCCGGTCGATCTTGGTCGCATTTTAAATTCGGACGGTGTCCATTTCGGCAGCGCGAAACGCCTTCGATTCGACGGCGGATAAATCACCGTAATGGCCGATCCGTGTGGTGCGGTGACCGGCGCGGCGCCTCGCGGGCAGCGGAATCCGCGTGCGGGCACCACTCGCTCTCACGGACGTTCGCGTACACGGCACTCCCGCCGCGCCGGTTGGAAATTACCGATCCGATATGCAAATAGCCGCGGTGACCACTAATGCGCGGTTAACGGTAACGTTATTAACGGATCGTTACACAGTATCCGGCGAACGTGCACGCGTGTGCGTCGCGCGCCAACGTCCGTACACGGAAGACGGGGGCACGTGTGCACGCGCTGATCGCCCATAGACGCTCGCGGGAGAAAATCGCGCAAAACTGCCGGAATTTGCCGGCGGAACGATCCGGGCGTAAGGAGAGGGCGGTTAAAAAAAAAGAGAGAGGATTCGACGTCTGCGAAATACCGATAGCTACGGGTAATTAATAAATTGATGATAATGAGCAATTAAACGACGCCGCGAAGCGATTTATTATTTGCATACGACGCAACGAACCGAATAATACCGCGATATATGCGATGACTCTCCGCAGCGCCGACGCGATTGGCAAAACGCAGGCAAAATGACGGAGCGTATTTACGGAAATAGAAGATTTGAACAGGAAATGTTTGCCGAGCGGTTAAGATAAGGCGAGCTCGTCGATGTGAATGAATTTAGGAGTGTTGCGGAATATGCTGATGCAGATAGTGATATTGGATGCTCGAGATGCCACGCAACACTAACCCCGTCGTTGAGGAGATATTTTAGCGGATGTATTTACTCCAACTTTGAACTCGGGTCCGTTAACGAGATCTATCGATTACCGCACAGCGATGTAAAGTGCAAAGAATTATTCGGATTAATAAATTCACGAAATTTTAGACTTGATCAAAGTGATCTTAATCGCGAGGCAGCTCTGTGACAGCGGAACACCGTGCGCGAGTTCGAGCGTCTCTGCGTCACTGTCGGCCAGAAAGAATGGGTCGCCGTTTAATTTAAATATCCCTAATAAGAGTCGCACACTGCGCTCATCCACAGAACGAATTTTCCGGGTCCAGTGCTGTTGCACTTGAATGTATCATAAAATCGGATCGATGTAGCGCCAATCGTATTTATTATAGAGAAAGGAATATTTTTATCTCAAATGAAAAATTGGAAAATCTAGAATAAAATGAAAGCATGTATCGTTTTATGTCGAATATCGTGGTGCCAAGATGGAGGACAAATTTATTCTAAACGCAAGAATATGTTAACTTACATTTATATCAGATGCCCTTGTCTCAATATAGCAAGTCGATCTTGTTTGATTCGATAGAGGAGACTAAGAATTATTGATTTTATTTTGCTACTGTCTTATTTTTGTACCAAGTAAGGTTGTGAGAAATGTAAATGCGTCAAGAATATGTTTTCGATCGGCAACAGAAATCCTTTTTGAGGATTTTGCTACATGATTCAGCATACGTGATTCAGATTCGAGAAACGAGATAATTAATAAACGACTGTCCTCCTTGATCAACAAAGTTCTGAGAAAGGTCACGATAGAATTGACGAAAGTCGCGAATAAGTCGCGTCGCATGATTCAGATGAAATCCCTGAAGGCGAACGGCCGTCGCCCAAGACTCACGCAAAACGAGCAAGCGAGCGCGCATTCTTACGTAGTGACATTGCAGGTATCTTTGGAAAAAATTGCGGGTCCAATTGAGGAAAGAGAGACTCTCGTTCGTTAACCGGATTCGTCAGCCCGAAATGATTCAGGCAGGGTCGGGGAAGTGACTCGTTACTTGTAACGAACTTGCAGTTACGGTTTCTTTTATTTTTGGTAACTCTAACTTAACTTCGTTTCTTTCTCTCCGTCCGTAACTGTAACTTAACTCAGTTACATTGTTTCGACAACTAGTAACTAATTGAACATAGTTACATTAATATATTTTTTGAACCTCCACAGATCGCATAATTTGCATTTGCGCATAAACGCCTTATCGACGCTTGGCAGTTCAAATGCAGATTTCATATTTTTACTTCCATCGCAAGAAAGTAGCTGCGAAGTAACGATTCGTTACTTTTTGAGTAACTGTAACGCGTTACTTTTCAGCATTGGAAACTTGTAACTGTAACTAGTTAGATTTTTAGCGAAAAACCTGTAACTGCGACTGGATACTTTTATAAAGTAACTTTCCCAACCCTGGATTCAGGTAATATTCCGAGAATCGAGAGCGACGATCGCTTTCGAGCCAGGCGAGCGCGAAAGGAAGAGAAGCGCGTAAATCCGTGAATCAGCTCGAACGGAACTTCCTCGCGGGAACAAATTATCACTATACATATACAGTGTGTGTCGTTTCAAATTCCCGCTTCAGGTATCGCAGTAAGGTTGAATCTTTTCTCTCGTAGAGGAAGAGTTTATTTAAACAACGCGTATCGAACAAGGCTTGAAAAACCCTCGAGTCGAATTGGAGGATTTAAAAAAATGTTCTCCAAGTCCGAGGCGCACGGTGCCTCTCGAGCCGGGCGGTTGCCAGCTCGCGTCTTTAATTCCGCCTGAATGTCATCACGGGCGAGCGGTCAAATTCTTGAATTACATCGTAACATATATAGCAAGGCGCGATGCGAGCGCGTATATACACGACGCGGGGGAGACGCGGGGTTGGCTTCGCCGGTCCTCGTTCTTCAGATCCCAGCGCGCTCGGTACGTTTCTCTCTCTCTCTCTCTCTCCTTTTTCTTTTTTCCCTTCTTCCGCCACCTCGCCCCGCTCTCGCCCCCGGTGGCACTTCACGAAGGAGAAGAGCGGACGCGGCGAGGACGCGGGAGGAGGCAACGCGGAGAAATTTATTACGGCGCGCGCGGCCGCGCGGTGGCCGATCTTATTTTAAGATCTGCCGCGCGCACGTCTCGCCCATGGTGCTCTCGGGCTCGTGCATGCGCTCGGGTACTTATGGCGACGATCCGGTGGACGGATGGCGTTATGGTCGACAGATGTACTACGTCCGCCTAAATTCGACGTCGCGCCGTCCTCGATCGGCAGCCCGAAACGGGAGCAAAACCCGCCGCCGCCGTGCGAAATAATTGGCGCCGCGCGAATACCCACATAGCACTGACGTAACAAGGATATCCTTATGAAGTTACAGATATCTCAGAGATAT
>NW_011967241.1:923670-976675 GCF_000949405.1 Vollenhovia emeryi | reverse complement strand
CCTACCACCAGAAAAACTTTTTCGGCGCGTTGTCATATGTCGCGCGTTCGCTCGCTGAGCGCCGTTCGCCCGCTCACCGCTCCCCGCTCGCCCCCGTCTCTCATCGATCGATGCGTGACTCCACCTCTCGCTATCGGATCTTGAGAAATGTCAACAAATACACCATTTTGCATGTCTGCCGAGTCCGGCCTTCCGCTCCCCCGTGCACTTATTGGCTCAGACGTTTTTCTTAATTACGCGATAATAATTACGGATTTTGTAAAATGGTATATAACTTTTCTTCTCAGTTTGACCCAATCTGCTATAATCTTTGAAGTCGTCCAAATCGAATCCGATACACCCTGTATATATCATAGGTCTATGGGTAGTACATACACCCTGAAACTCAGTGATTTGTATAGATGAGAAAAAGATGATAAAAACGCAGGCCCAGGCATTAATGAGGAAGCCTGCACTACCGGCTACAAAACAGAATGTTTCTAGGCGCGAAGAGCACATTGTAGACGGGCTTTAAGAGGGCACGCCTCGTCTATTGCATCCCTCCGGGATATATCCACGTGTGTTGTATCACATCGAGGAAATGAGCGCGCATGAATATTACAGCAAACGTCTGCAGCGTTTCGACAGCGACTTAATTACGCTTTTTATGGGTTGGAGAGGGAATAATTATTTTACGGCAACGCGGCGGCGGCGGCGGCACACAGCGCTACGTGATATTTCCACGTGGCGTTCGGCTCGTTCAAGACTACTCTTGGAGATTGGCTCTGAAATAAAACGTGGGCGGCGAATTGTTGTGTAATTTGCGATGGACACGATTAGTTCGTGAAGCCGTATTCATTACCGTGCCATACGATAATTTGATAGAATATAACAATAGTTATTATTGTTATTATTATCATTATTGTTATTATTATTGTTATTATGCGAGCGCTATTGCCATATTCCTCCACATAATAATTAGCGCGTACCCGATTAGTCGCATCCTAGATTTTTAGTAATTAATGGTATATGTATACACTTAATTAATATGCAATAAGTTAATTTGGGAATGGATAGAGATATTTGATGACTTTGGATTATCGGCGGAAACGAGATCATAGAAATCATACAGATGCGGCGATACACTAAACGCGTGTTGCTAATCGAGTTAAAGGGGGCGCTGCGGTGATTCTGCACCTCCCGCACCTAGAACTGTCAATTTAGAAAACCGTTCGTGTAACGTACAGATTATGTGGCTTTTGTATACAGACCGACGGCGTTCCGCTAAATCGGAACGCTAAATCAGAGATCAGCGTGGTATCGTTGAAATTAAGTTTGGAAGAACCTGCAACTTGTTCGAGTGAATGCATTTTTTTGTTAGGCTTCTAAACTTAATTTCAACGACACCATGCTGTTTTCCGATCTAGTCCGATTAGTGGAACACTGTCGGTCTGTGCACAAAAGCCGCATAATTTGTATATCACACAAACGTTTTCACGAAGTAACAGTTCTAGAGGCAAAAGGTGTAAAAGGTGCAGAATCACTCCAGGGGGCAATTCTGTATCTCACACCAGAGTGAAAATGCTAGAAGCGAATAGCTTTGTCCTCTTTCTAACCGTCCTCTTAGAAAGGGAACAAAGCCGCTCGCTCTTAACACTTTCGCTATATTGTAAGATACAGAATTCACCCCCAGCATCCCCTTAAAGCTCAACGCGGGCAAGACGAGGAGCGAATGCCCATTTCCGAGGCGATTTTCGAAAATTCACTGGGTAAACAAATGGCGTTTAGACACGGAAAAAGAGAACGACAACGTAGGACCAGCGCGGAAGGGAGAATGGCGTATTTGCGAGACACACTTGTCTCGCCGCGAACCTTGCGAGAGTCGCCGTTTCCCTCCGGTAATTGATCGATTCGTAAAAATGGCCCCCAGCATCCCCTCACAGCTCGACGCGGACAAGACGAGGAGCGAATGCTCCTCGAAAATTAATTAGATAAACAAATTACGTTTAGATTCGAAAAAAAGAGAGAACCACAACGGTAGGACCAGCGCAGAAGAAGGAAGAATGGCGTATTCGCGAGATACACTTGTCTCGCCGCGAACCTAGCGAGAGTCGCCGCCTTTTTTTCTCCGGTGATCGATCGATTGGTAAAAATGGCAACGAATCATTCGGATTCCGTACAAAAGAGATACATATATCTGTCGCCCGCGGCATCGTCGCGTAGATCCCCACGGGGCGGGCTGCTCGTAACCGCTATTGCCCGGTCAAATATAGCTCCAGCGTGCCGATACCAACAACGGCCGACAACGAGTCTTGAAACATTTATCCAGTGCGTTCGAAATAGTCTCGTTCGTCGCGTATTATTCTTGGAATCCGTCGGGCTGGACGCGCCGTTAATGCTGAGTGCCGCCTAATCAAAGCGCCATTCTTCCGCCTCCCAAACGCGTCATGCTGCTGTTTACGATTACGTGCGTCATGCTCGCAGCACGCCCACGTACGTACTCGATCAACAGCAATCGCGCAACTAGCCTCTCCTTGCTCGCGATCGTTGCGCGGAAACGTTATTGCGTTCTACGCGGCCGCCGACGTGCGGCGGGACACCGCTGCGAGCGGCGCGCGCGCTACGCGCTCCGCTCGACACGCGGGAGAGAAACGAGTTGTGGCCCAAAGAGAACTCGCGTTCCTTTTATCCCTTTTGGCGAGCGAGATTAATCGGGAAAATCGGCGGGGCTCTCGCGCGTGTTCTCGACTCGCGCAATTACTTCGACGATCGCCATCTGTCGTCGTGGCGAACGGCCTGAAAAAGAAAAGGCGGTTTACTCCTTATTACGATCAATTTCCGAGCTATCGCTGGCACCACTCTCACGGCACGTTTTCCCCTCCATTAGCGGTGAATTACAGTGTTTATAAGCGCCGTGCTTAACGGCAGAAAACGAAGCGGGAGCGAGAGAGCGCGGGACGCGGCCGCGCCAAGTGTGAGGAGCGAGAGACAAAAGGAACTCTCCTCGATGAGTAACGTGCGGGATGACGTGGTCGTTTAAGTCTGCATTAAGCGACCCTCGCGCGTCGTCGCACGTGTGTGACGGTGACCGCGCTATCAGCTTGAAACGTGCGCGCTCTAGATCCACGCGCGTAGATCGGAAGGGTCGGGCGATACACCGGCGCGAGTAATTAAAGCGACCGAAACGTTATTTGGGGAAACGTTGGCGCCCGGGCCGAGACCGAGGCCGAGACGAGACTTTCATTGCCTTTTATGCCGCGGTTCTGCTCGCCTTGGTACTTGCTCCACGTGCAGCCTAATCACCGGCCGTATTTCGCAATTAATTTTATAGCCGGACACACTCGGGGTCTCTCGCTCCGAGGCGAGTAGCGCGGCTAGAAATCGCGCACAAGTTTGTTTGCAACTTCTTCTCGAGTGCCGGCAAATTGGAGGATGCGGGATCTGCACAGCCTTTAAATAATTCCCGTTCAAGCCCGCTTGAAACTGAACGGTTGAAAAGACTTTTTCTCTCTCTAATGCACGTGTTATCACGTACTTGTAATCTAAGGTCCAGTTTTTCATTTGCTCTGCTCGACTGTTAACCAGAGGTCAGTCGACTCTCCATCCGTTTGTATATTATTATCTAAGAAGAGACAGAGAGTCGAGTGAGCTCCGGTTAACATTTACCCAGAAAATGAAAAACCAGGACTAAATTATCGAAAGCTCGAAATGCCCGCCGACAAATTTCACGGTTAATTAAAGTCTCTCGTCCGCGATGTTTAACCGGTCAACCATTTAACCCGCCGTGTGTGAATCGACGCCGTCGTCTCGAAAAACGATCGAAATCTCGGCGATATTAATGCCGATCCGGCGCGCGAGGCTCCCCGACTAGAAATAGACGCTAGGCGTTAAGATTCTTGCTACACAGTCGCGCCTCGCCATCACGCACAGCCGGAAACAAACGGGCTCGCGCACGTCTCGTATATTTCCAGTCGCGCACGCACTAATGCGCGTACGCAGCACGCGCGTGCGGACCGGCGCGGCGGGAGCGACACGACGCGACGGCGCGCATCGATGATAAATTTAAATGCGACCGGTCGCAGAAAGGAGAAAGAGAGAGAGAGAGAGAGAGAGAGAGAGACGCGGAGAAGCAAATACGCGCGCACGCACGCACGTGTACGCGGTATCCCAGCCCGCCCTACGAACGCCTTTAAATATAGAATATGGAGCACCTTGCCCGCCGCACGACGATGGGATTGTGCAAGCGTGATTTTCTCTATCCTGCACTCGGCACGCGTTGTTTCTAGTATTCCCCGCGGCGCACGCACTCTCCTCTCTCTGTATATCCTCACTCCCGTTCCGCTCTCTCATCCCCCTCCTCCCCATTTATATTTCCCGCGACTTATTTCTAGCCACACTTAGGCTGATGGCGGAGAACGATCTGTAAACGCTTAGTCAGTCTTAGTCGCAGACGTAAGGCAAGACAGTGAAAAACTTAAGTCGTGAAAGTCGATTGTGCACAACTTGAGTTTTCCTCTGCCTTGCCTTACGTCTGCGACTAAGGCAGACTTAAGCGTTTACGAATCCTCCTCTGCCATCAGCCTTACTGTTCCCTCGTCCACCGAGCTAATGCCCCGTCGACGAAATGCGAGGGTTACACCGCTGACCAAAATCGTGTACACCGATGCCTATCAATGCACGAAAAAACCGCTGAGGGCACTGTGGTGTACAGATTTGCGGCATTACTGGGCATTTTTTGAACACAGTTTGGGCATTAGGCCTTGCGGGCCTTATAAAGATAAAATAAGATAAAGTAATGACCACCGAGCATTGTAGTAGGCATTGGTGTACCTGACTTTGGTCAGCGGTTTTTCCGATCTTATTTTCTCTAACTTTATCGTGTTTTATCTGTTCAGATTTATTAATGCCCCAGCAAGGTCGAAACGCCCACTAATGCCCAAAAATGCCTAGTAATGCCGCAAGTCTGTACACCACAATGCCCTCGAAAATGTCTGTTTAGCGCAACGAAATATACGGCAGACGCATATCGATGGTTTTACTAGGTTTTTTAATCATTACAGATCACTTATCACTTTTTAATTTCACACACGCATCGCGCGAAGAGCCGTGGACAAAAATCGCTATTCATAGGACATCATTCGTCCTTATTATCCCTTTCCGCCGTTACGTTCCCTTCGTCACCGGCTGCCGCGCGGTGACGCACGTACTTCTGTTAATTACGACTGGAGGAGGAGAGAAAAAACCGTCGGGACGCGATAACGGACTTTTGTCTGCGCCCTTATCTCGGCGTCTCCGGCGCTCTTATTATTTTCACGCGCGCGCGCGCCGCGTGGGACGCGTCGCGTCGGCCGACGGCGATGCCCGTGCACGCGAACGCGGCGATTATCATAGCCGCGCGCGCGCATGCAACGCGATAACGCGCTCGAATTGATCTCGCGCGATTGAGCGTGAACGGACATTTGAAAATAATCCGAATCGCGCACTTAAGTATAGAAATGAATGAGCATTGTAACTCGTCGGCGCGAGCTGTCGGCATTCGCGAGGAGAGCAGTCGGAGAAAGAAGTCGCCCGCAGACTTTCTTTCCGGTGTCAACGGACACGCGACGGGCCGGAGAGAAAACATTAGCCAATGCTGGGTGGAAAGGCGCACGCGCCGCACGTTTAAAATTATCGCGACTTCCCTTTAGAGGATAATAACGGTTATCTGGCTAATTCTCGCCGCGCTAAGATCTTAAGCAGACAAGAGCTGGATTTATGTATTTATAATTTGCAAAAAACGCAAAACATTATCAATTATCCTGCACTGAAAAAAATTTCTGGTTAAATATGGACGAATCAGATAATTCCTTTAGGATTTACCAGAATTCCTTTAGGATTTACCAGAATTCCTGTAATCCTACAGAAATTCTGGTAAATCCTAAAGGAATTCTGGTAAATCCTAAAGGAATTATCTGATTCGTCCATATTCAACCAGAAATTTTTTTCAGTGTGGAACCAGGAACTTACTGACGTCTCTGATAGGTTTTTTTTTTGTTCAGGCAGAGTCGATCGAGATGAAATCTTATATTAATATATTCGCGTTTCGATGCGTTACTCTGAAAAGCAGCTGACGTATAATCGAGTTAGATCTCCGCTACATGGAGGTAGGATACACTTCGCCACTCATTAGCGGATCCCCGGCGCTCCAAGAAGCTGCGAAAAACTCGTTAAGCCTGTTTCCATGACACCTCGATATTAATCCGCCGATCAACGTCTAACAAAGCGGAGCGCGCGCCTTTCAGGGACCGTCACGGCGCTAGATAACTCCGTTAACGTTCCATTAATATCCACGGGCGGGCGGCGATGACCGTTCGAAGGAAATGAAATACTTTGTGTCGGCGCGCAGAAATTAACATGACTCGCCCGCGTTCCCTCGCCTCGGCTTCGCAGCGCCGTAAATGTCAGTTGATCTAGTCCGCGCTTTAATCATCTGATTTGCTCTCCGCTACTTTTCACTCTGCTCCCTCTCGGCCTGTCGGGTCCCGGCGTAGTTCCGATTTAATTAACAGATTAGAGTCCGCGCAATTAGTGTCACTCGTCGACCCCCGCCGTAACCAAGTCAAACTTACTTAATGCGTACGTTTTCTTGTTTTTCTTTTCTCTCGCGTAACGTCGTTACATTTCCGTAAAAATCACCCGCGGCAACAGGACGCTCGATAATATTTATGGAGCCGATAAAAATCGAACGATACATCGGGCGTTTGCGTCTCGCGCGACTCCTCGCGCGGAGATTTATCTCCGTCGACGAATGTGTCTCGCTGAAAATAAATCGACACCGGGCGAAGAACATCCTATCGGACACGATCGATCCCCGCTGTTGCGATTTGCAGGATGACGCTTACGAGCGAAACGACGTATGGCGGGGAGGCATTTGTTATCGCCGGGGTATCGCAACGTGCAACCGCGCTATTCGTATTTTGGCAAATATCATTGCGCGCCCCGGCTCGATAACCGGGCGATTCGTCATGGACTTCTGGCCGCTGGTCGAATGAACGAGTTTGCCGTAAATCGACGCGACGATGCATCGACGCATAAATCATTCCGTCGTTCAGGTGCGCCTCTATCAGAGGCTTTCGTTATCGTTGCGCATCGCGCAGCGTGCGTCCGCGCTAAATCAAATCGGGGGAAAATACTTTCGGAAGGACACGCGCTCGCGGAGCGCGAGCGTGGGAGCTTATCGGCCCGTGTTATTTGCCGGACGGGGGGGCGGGCCGATTAACGCTACACGATAATTAATACGGGAAATAAAATGAAAATGATATAATAAAGTGCCCGGCGCCGCGGTAAATATTCCCCGGAAAAATAGCCCGCGGGATAACCCGCTCGTTTCCGTTGTTACGACGCGATAGTTTGTTATCGCGATTTCCACCGAGGAGATTCGGCAACATCTCCCCGTACATATATATTTTTTTCTTTCATTTTTATCATTAATCCACGACATTCTCTCAAATTTCTCGCGTACGCGCGAGAGAGAGCGCCTCTTTATAGCCGCCGGCGTTGATTACGCCTGCGTCTCGAGGCCATATCGGCCGTAAGCGTTACACACTGGCGCTGTTTATACGCTAACAATAAGTAGGCGATCGTCGAAACCAATACGGAATCCTACGTCATCGCGCAAGTGGGCAAACAAAAAGCGGGTAATACGGTAGAGCGTCTGCTATTAATGCCGACATAATGGTAACTCCTGTTGCCGTTCCGTTGTAAAAAGTCTGTTAATACCAATAGGCGCTCTCTCTCTCTCTCCCCCTCCCCCTGTCTCTCCGTGTCTCTCCCTGTCTCTCCCTGTTTCCCCCCCTCTCTCTCTCTCTCTCTCTCTCTCTCTTTCTCTCTCCCACCCACCATTACAATGTGGCCGGTCGGCCTTAATGTAATTGTGTCCGGAGGTTCAAGCGATATGGCATGTATAAAATCCTGCGCCATCGTGTGTCGTGTGTCCACGTAGCCGGCGTGACGTAAGCACAGCTTGGCCAACGTGTAAGCTTTATTAACTCGCCTCGAGTACTGCCCGACACTTAAAATCAATTAGTGGTACGCGTCAATTAGAAAGTCGGCCGCTTCATTCCGAGTCCGAGTCATTCGTCGGACGACAAGCGCGGCCGTTTCGACGCGGAATAATACTCGGGGATGACGAAATCCGACATGGCTGGTATGAAATTTTAGAGGCGGCAGTAACATCGTATTTTCTGTATATGACGACGAATTCCTCGGAACGCCGACCGGCCGATCGGTCGATAATATACAACCCGCGATCAATCAGCACGTTGAATGAACGCCGGCAGTTTTATCTATTCGGGCTCTGTTATCTGAAAGTCCTCCGATAATTCCACAAGTAAAATCAAGTCGGGGATCCGTAATTTGTTTTCTCGATACTAGCCATTAATGCGATAACAATATTAATTTATTCGTCGTGCTTCCTGTTAGACTTTCGTCCTCCAGCCGGCTTGGACCACTCGGCTGGAGGAAAGTCCAACTACGCGGAAACACGACGTACAGAACGTTGTTTCGAAAAGGCGGTGATGAGGGCCGATCAAGAGCGAGTGCACGCGGAGGAAACAGGTTCTCGGAGAGACACCACCGACAGCGAATTGTTGACGACATCGCGACGATATGTCCAGGTGATCGATTGTGTCTCGATCGTGTAGAAAGGGGAGGATCTTCGTTGGCGATGACTCGAACGTCACGTTATTATGCAAATCGAACCGGAAGTTCTTCGTGGGCTCGAACGCGTAAGGATACGGTCTTGCCACGACGATTCTGTGGGATGAATCGCTTCGGTAAGATTTTCGAATCGGTGCGCACAAAACGGACGCGCTCACACACGGCGGATTTTAGCGAAAATGTCCAACGCAGAAGGGACTTTTTGAGAAATTTAAATTATATTTATTTATACATATTTGTGACGTAAAATCCCGTTAGACAGAGAGACAGGAAGTTATCAAATTATATGTCGCATAATACTGTTTTATCTCAACAATTATATTTAATTGTGATAATTGCGTTATTCCCCTGCGTGATATTATTTTCATTTTTGTCCTTTTGATGTCACGGTTTGTCAAGGAAAATCTAATAATTAGCATTGCATAAATATTAATTATTGTTTCTTTCATAATTCAATACCGCATTGCAGTTATTTATATATTTTTTCGAAATCCAATTTTCTCTCTCTCTCTCTCTCTCTCTCTGTCTCTCTCCGAGAGGATAGCAGCGCGCAATCGCACTTGACGATTTTACGATGATTTGTAACGTCCGGATTTATGAGGCAATAACCGGTCTAATTGCTGTGCGTCTGTTCGCGAATCAATTAGAGTATATAATTACTACTAGAGTCATAATTTCGCGATTGCGCGAAATAAGACTCACTTTCGTCTACTTATGCGCTCTAGCAGAAACGAGGAGAGGGGCTGCTTCGTTAAAACGATTCAAGGAAAATAGAGTGGTTAGAAATATAAAAATCGTCCCTTTTTCAGTGGGAACAAATTTGTAGGATATTTTGCACGAGGCATCCGGATGTATATATTGCGAACTCGAGAAATATTAATTGAAGCGTCAAGAAAATGGTGTATTGATTTTTAAAAGAATAGCAACAGAAGCACCAACGTTTCCATACTAATATACATGCATACATCTCCGTCTTTTACATCTATATATAGAGTACATTTACATAGAAGACCTATATTTATGTTTATTAAACTTTCTTAATCCAGTATTATTAATATCCAAGCTCTTCAATTTCTCAAACGTTTTAACAGATTATGTCCGGCAATATTGGGTTACAAACACCAAATTCATTATTTATAATTTGTAATTGTTGCTAAATGCATTAATAACACAACTGTAAAATTAATATGTTATTAAATTTACGGTTTCCGGGAATGCGAATTGCAGCACAACAGGAAGTGAAACATTACGAGTTTGTTGTGCCATGCGTTATCTCATTTTTTTTTCAACCGAGATATCGAGATAGACGGGAAACCGCGACCTACGAATTCTTCGCGGCGCGGTATCCACCTCCCGCCTGTCCTTCCTCGCCGAGAAAGGCTCGCTTTCTTTCAGCGGATTTTCTTTTAGTCCCTTCTGGCAATTTACGTTCTACCCACCCGCCGGAACGGCACACAACTCCGGCCCCCGTTCAAATCATAATACCGGGAGACCGTTCCCTGTCGTTTGTTCACGCAAAACACACAGACACCTGCTAACCGGTTGCAGAAAAAATGACGGCGATCGGCAAGACATTAAAGGAACACTTTGACCCCGGCTACAAATTGAAAGAAAATTAGGGCACGCGATAATAATCGGCACGTAAGATGATTCTTCTGTTATTTTTATCAGCTTCTCGAAGGAGCTGATAAACTTATAATTTTTTTTTAAACACATTTAGGTGACGTTACGCCAAATTTGCAAAACGTTTGGAAGAGAAAAGTAAAACGAAATAAGATATGTGGCGCGGTAATCAATATATTAGGAAGGTGATTTCATCTTAAGTAATTCTGTCTCATTATTTCTAATTTTTCACGCAACAGCAGGCATGTCTGTAAATTTTCGGTCTTATTCGCGAGAAGTCTTATTATAGAAAGTTAAAACGTCAAGTTAAAACTCACACCAGCGTCACTGACTACACCCATTAACGATCCAAGATTAGCGGCCGATCTGGAGGTAGAAATTATTACTGGAGCAGCTAAAATTAATGATACGGCTCCAAATTCGACTACGTATGACGCAGTCACAGTCGTCAATAAATACCGTGTCAAATATTTAAGCCCGGCGCCTGCATTTTGACAGGCCAGAACAATCGCAGCGGATGATGTAAGTAATTTGGAAAAACAAATATTGAGCAGAATAAGGTGGGACTATTTGCGTCGTGTAATATATTGTCTCGTACTGGGGACAATACGCTCGCTCCACCGTAATAGCCATTCAAGCTTTACGAAATAGAAATTGCGACATAGATGATCTTGACGATATCGGTTTCCGTAAATAAAGGGGGAGTAAGCGGTGCACTTTACGATTATCAGCTTTGATTTTGTTACACCATCGCAGTGTTAGCATTTCCACAGACGTATTGTGTCATACGCGACCCTGACTCGACTTTCCTACTTTACGATCGAGTTACACATCGCTCGCACATGCAGTGACCGCTAAATTACATTCCTCGACTCCTGTGATTTAATAACGCGTCGCTGCGAAATCCACCAGGTCTTACAAATTTGCGCTAAAGTTGAAATACTAACCCCCGGCTGAGGCTGATATTTCAACCGAAATAACAAAATTACTCCTTGTAATTCACCTGCGCGTCAATTGTGCGATATTAATGGAGAGTAAAATCACGCGCTTGACAAGCATCTCCTAGCATAGATAGGTGTAAAATAGCAAAACTATTCGTATACTCGTATATTGTATATTAGTATCGTAACCCACAACTAAAACTAGTAAAGTTATCACAAAACCGTAACTAATCAAATACTTGTAACATTTATCGTGTGCAATAAAGTAAGTTAAGTAAGCATTTCCTCATTTTTTCCAAAGTGTCGAGATTTTACGGGCGTCATAAAAAACGCACGCACAGTTTTCTTAATATCGATTACGCTCCCTTTTCCCGCGACCGTTATCACACACCAAAGAATATTTATAGTGCCGGAACGTCCATGAATGACAAATAAATGAGGAATGCAAAATTAAATTCGATGATTATTGGAATGAACTTTGACCTCGACTCAGGAGCTCGCTAAATAATTTAGCAGTTCCGCTTCCGTCGACTGCCTGCCGGCTTTATATCTGTAGCTCAACCTTTCCATGACTGCTAGGACGCACGAGTCTCACTTATATTTTTTGCTTCTCCGGTACTTTCGGGCGCCGGTGTCCCATTTACAACACAGTACGCGTCTGGGCGCGTATAATTGCTTCAAACTGAAGAAACGCCCGAATCACTGTGTTCACAAAAGAATTAAGGAATTTACAAGACCGAGCGCAATATGCAACTCTATTGGCGAAAGCAAAAGACACTGCGTCGCGACGTAAAGTGGAAGGTGACCCGGTCACGAAAGGGTTGAGGGGCTTTAAGTGAGCGTAAGGACTTGAGCACTGACCTTGAGCAGGTTTCGGAAGTACGGGCTGCACGCCGAGAGAACGATCTTGTGCGCGGTGAAGCTGCAGCTGTCGCAGGCGAGCGTGACGTCTACGAAGTCTTCCACGTCCCTCAGCTGACGTACGGAGCTGAGGATGCTTGACTGAAAGTCGTTCCATCTTAAAGAGTATTGCTGCTCTCCGCCGGTCGATGAGGTCGTAGAAGCCGCCATGGCGTCCGTCCCCCTGGGGCTCTCGATTCGCGGTGCTATCGTGCTCGCGCGCGCGCGCGCGTCTTGTCACGCCACCCTCGGATCCGGACACCGCACCCCACGTTCACAAGTCTCTCAGTTCGCACACTCAACGCTTCCGTTCTCCAATCTCTCGAAAGTCGCCCGACTCAATCGCACCCGAATTTACACCCAGAGAGAGAGAGAGAGAGGGGGAGAGAGAGAGAGAGAGAGAAAGAGAGAGAGAGAGAGATATATCGAGTCACGACGACTGACCTGGTCGTAGTATGCAATTGTTCGATGCCTCGGTAAACAGATGGTCACAGGTACCGCTTCGCGCAATAGCCGTCGTCGGGAGTGAGAGGCCAACAAATGAAAGCTAAGCGTCCAAATAAAAGTAGGTATAGGGGAAACTTCGCGTGCACCACGTTGAAGAATCTCATAGTACTTGGATCATGATAGAAGTGGCACCTGGAAGCGCGCGGTAAAACGTCGGACCGAGACCACAAAATGATTGTGTCGCTATGTGTATTCGGCGAGTGACGCTATTGCTTATTTTGGTGGTTCGTGGCGGCGTCCTCTACTGTTTCTGAAAGTGTGGCAATATCTCCTGTTAGCTACACGGAAAACAAATAACGGCTACGTGTATGTACGTGCGTACATACAATACAGAGTAAATAAATAAAACGTTCGCCCGCGATCGACGCTCTCGTGTCTTCGAGAGATCGTTGGCGAAAGCGTATCTGCGATATCGACATCGATTATTATTCGATGCTTATTTCAAACACAAATGTTCCTTTTAAACTCACACGTCTTCTTATATGTTCGTACTGATATTAATTCAATTCTCGAGTATTTCGTATTCGAAGCATTAAGAAAATCTCTCTTTCTTTTATTCTCTTAATATACTGCGGTCGGTATTCACAGTCTGTTCTTATAATTAGGGCCACCTTAGTCTTAAGCCTAATTTACAACGTGCTCGCTCTCTCTGCATCTAGAAACATTCTATTTTATATAAATAAGCGAAACGCTTAAAAAATTTGTCGACAATATACGGTTGCACAGCGTGTAATATGCAATTTATCCACTTACGCAATTTTTTTTAAACGTATTTATTGACTACAAAATAGAATGTTTCTATACGCAAAGAGTACATTGTGGATTAGGCTTTTAATGTGTTGCAAAGCCATATTTATATTTCTGCAAGAATATGCAGTCGGATGCGATTGTTGAATAAAAATTGGGAGAGGTGAGGAATGCGAGGGACGCGAACATTAAAAGTGCTACTTTAGTTGCTCCGCATTTGTCGTATGTATACGTTAGAAAATTATTTGATCGGATGGGCGCGGTGGAGATCCCAACTTGACAAGTTTCTCCGTTTGGGCGACCGTCGTCTTGGCATATTTTTTTAGGTCTGTCTGTAACTAAGACAACTGAGAAAAACCGGACGTTACTTAAGACAACTTTAATAAGGACGGACCATGAATACCACCGGCCTATGTATGTCACTAGAATTTCAATAGTGACTGGATAAAATCAAATTTATTTACTCTGTATTGTCTTTTTATTAACATTATTACACATTCTTGCAGTATACTCTGTTTATTATTATATTGTATTAAATCTTTCTTCTGTTTGAATGTTATATATATATAAAATTCTCGATAATCTTTCTTTAAAAATGCGTTAATATAGGAAAATAGGTTCAAGATTAAGTTGACGCGTTTATTATAATTTACGTATTGCGCATGCTGTTATTGGTAATTGACGTATATAGGTAGATGAAACTTTTATGCAGTTCCCGGGAATCAAAGATTACATTTTTAATGGTTACTGACTGGCCAATTGTCCATGAAAATTTAAATATGTAATTCGTAACGAACGCATTATGCATTACATTTTTAATATCGGACTCGTTGGAGACGATTAAAATTTAAAATTTAATGCGCCACTCGTAATGAACAAATTAGGTATTATCTTGCCAATGTAAAACTCGCCGCTAATGGAATTGTTCAATCGACCTTAGCGTGCGCAATCGTCCGATGTAAAATATTTGTATTTTTATTTTTATTTATTTCGTTAATCTTTCGTTAGCAACGCCAACACGTTGTTTATGCCGAAATCGTAAAAGCCACGGAAGCTCCAACGAATAAAAATAGTCATCCGTTCAGTATTCACGTTCAGTGAAGTCCATAACAATTAAAAAAGTTAATATACTCAAGAATGTTTATTATGCCTTGCAATTTATTAAATAAAAAAGGTACACGGTGAAAAAGTCAGATTGCATCTACATTATATAGAATTTCAATCAAATGTCCAATAATTTACAATAATGTTTATACAAATCTACAAATTTCCACCATATAAGTAAGAATATTAACGTAATAATTTTGTGTTAAGAGAAATAAAATACATTTAAATATTATACAAAAATAAATAAATTAACGTAACGCACACATTAAAGGCCTGAAGATTACGAAATCAATAATTGAATACAAAAAGTCGACGTAAGATAAAAATGCGTTTTTAATAATAAAACAATTTAATGTAATATTTAATCCATTTCTACCCGTATTACATGTAATACGAATATGATATTTCAACCGATATGATTCTGAATTTAGGAACCTCTCGCTACAAAAAAGAATTTATTTCAGAAATAACTTATATAAAAATTAATTGACGTCTACGTCAAAACCATTAAATCACTGAATAATTGTATAATCCCTTTTTTCCTGTTGTTAAGTTTAAAGTTTCCGAAATTAATATCTCGCATTGAATGCACGCTTGAAGTACTGTGATACTGGTTTATCTTATTAACACAGTACGCGCCGTATAAAGAAAACAACTTGCTTGCCGACGATACAAACTTTGAAATCAATTATTGATTTTAAAATGACAAAAACTTAATGTTCCTCTATTTCAATACTACATAAAAACTGTGACGATAAATAATAAGAAATAATACCTTAAAGATGTCCGGCGTTGAACTTTTCGGATGCTTCTTCTTTAGTTTGACCAAATAGTACCTGATACTGTAGTGCGAAAGTATAGTATCTGCTGAATAGTTCCCCGAAATTTAAGTATTCAAATACCCTTTTTATTTTGATTATTTGGCTCGTGTAATATTGATCAGATATTTTTCGAGGAACTATTTGCATTACCATCCCGGTTTCTGGTTTGTAAGCTGTTAACAAACCATAACACGTTGTTAATTTTTGGTAATTTCTAAATTAACAGAGACGATAAAAGCAGAAAGTCATGTGTTTAAATTTTCATTTATTATGTGATATTGATGACATATCTCTCTCTCTTAGAATACTTTCTTAGAATCTCTTTCCTTTTGTGTATATGCATATACGAGGGTGAGCCAGAAATTATCTGCACTTTTCGTTCTACAATTTATTTGCACAAAAATATGATGTACATATTGAACCCCTATTTTTGTGTAAATAAATTGTAGAACGAAAGGTGGAGATAATTTTTGACTCACCCTCGTATTTGCTCTGTTTCCATTTGACTTTTAACATTGTCACTCAATAATAGTGATTATTTTATACTCTTTCACACATGTTCTATATAATAGTATACTTTTGGAGTATTTACCGTATGGTATGTAGTAGGAATCAATTGTAGATCGAATTGAGAAATAAATCTTCTCTTTTTCTCTCGCCCCTTCTTAATGTTTAACTCTTCCTCGGAGATGTCAGTGTATATCACTTTTTCGCGCATACCGAAATGTTTGCACCTTCCGCCCTTCTGCGTCGCGGCCGACGCGCTAATCCGACATCCAGTGCCAGAAAATGAGCCTACAAAGGTTCTCCTTCGCTCTTTTATCTTTAATATTAACGACTTTATCTTAGCCTGGTGTTCTTGCTTACCATTCCCCCTCCGGTTCTTATTCACTTTTTACTTTAGCTTTATTTCTCTTTTCGTTTATTTCTTTTGTTTCAGGCTACGCCCTCTTCTTTCCTGTAACAGATATACAATCAGTAAATTAAATGCCTCGGATTCATGAAGTGATTATCAAGAATACATGATTTTCAACGATCGAATCTTGAATTGGTAAATTTATCTTTGAATGTTGACTTGGATAAGATGGATGCTTGTTTGTTTGACGTACTGATTAGGAATTATTTTCTTTATCGTTAAATGTTGTAGTATGAATTATTATAACGAAATGAAAGATTTCGATGCATTAAATAATCTTTTCTACTTGATTAATTGCATCATTCTTTTACGAATGAGGATGCAGTGCTACAATGTTAATCAAAATACAGATCGAAAGAAAGACTCGTTCTGTTTCTTTTATGTTCTGTTTATTAATCAAAGTTGCATTCGAAGATCAATTACGATTAAAAAGAAGAATGACGATCGAAGGAAAACTTTGTGCACGTATAACGTTTATCAAATCTTTTTGACTAATATATTTCGGTTTCGCCCGAATTTGAGTCAGTTTGTGGCACCGCCAAGAAGCGATAAAAAAAAAACTTAAAAAGCGCATACGCTATATCTACTTGTTTCTTTGACCGTACAAATGTAACCAATATTAACCGGTCTATTCACAAAAATGCTTTACAACGGAATCTTCCGAACATCATTCGGTTTACGAGCGTTTTATCCGCGGTCTCTTCGCTCGACCGAAATGCCGGGGCTCTTGATTTTTCCAAACTTTTACAGGCCCCGCGACACTTAATGTTCGGTTGGATGCACACGCGCGTTATGCGTTCTTCCTAATGATATACGGCCGATAACGGTACAACTGCCCATAGGTCTGTAATCGACTACATAAACGATTCAAAAAATTCCCGTCAGGATCGTTTCGCAGGACTCGTTTAACGCTGGACGCCGATCGGCTGACGGAACACTTTACTATGAGGCTCCGTTGCATATATGTTGCATTTATGCAATATTGCAATATTGTTGTGCTCGTAAGTCGATTTGTATATTTCCTTCGTGCAGTTTGATTTTACGCGATTAAAAATAATGCGAACATCTGCAATTCGTAGGTTTTGAAAATCTCCGAAATTTTTGTCTACCTCGTGAACTTCTCGTGATTATTGCATTAATAAAATTTTTTACGTTTACATAACAAAGGACTGCAAATGACATTACACGGCGTCGCTGCGTACATACATCGAGCACGCACTAACTGCGTGCGAAAAGAAAACGATTATTTCTAATGCTGGAAGATTTCTCTGAACGCGTGCGTGTCTTATACGATCGCAATTACTGTACGATTGTACGATAAGACGCTCCTCACTTGCGTCATACACGGAAGAATCGTCAAGAATTATTTTTCACTTACAAACCCCTAATTGTAAATCATTCTGCTTTTACGATCGGTAGTAAATATTTCTTCCCGTCGTACATCGATTACTATAAATATAAGCGCGATATACGTCGCGCTCGCTCTCTTCTATTTCTCCGCGCGCAATTCCTTAACACGTTTCGCACGTTACCAATAAAAGACATGGATTCAAATCGCACTTCCGCTTCTACAAATATATATTTACATATATCTACATATGTACGTGTGTTACATCTGACAGTGATTTTCCACAGATAATTTATCGCAGCAGACAAATTCTCTCGATCGACTTGTCAATGCTGTAAAATATTTCTTGCAATCGTTAAATAAACGGCTATTTATTACATGTGACATGTTTCACAAGCAATATATAAAGCATGAAATATTTCGAAAGCACATGTACAATAAAACATATGCACGCGAGCTAAACGAATTGCAGTTCACCAAAGTTTAAGCACATTATAATAAGTACACAATAACAACGAGCACAATACATCATCATAGTAATTATTTAATATTTTTATGTAATCTGCGTACATAATTCATATATGTATATTATTATATGCATATATAATTTACGTGGGTATATGTACACAAATGTTGTGTCGAATAAATTAATATGATGACAATAATAATTTTAATTAAAAGAAGCCAGTATTGTCGTTGTTATTGTTAAGATTTGGGTCGGCAACGGTAATGAGTTCTGCAACTTGAAGATCAGAGACCGTCGTTTAAAAGAATATACAAAACAAGCACCGCTAACAACGACAAGAATAACTCCAGTTTAAAAGGAAAGAAGCCATAGCCCATATAATATTTCACGGAACGTTTTGGAGACGTTTACCGGAGATTTGTGCTGTGTGGTAGAAAAGCGAGGAAGAATAGAAATAAAAATAGTCTAGAATGCAACGATTATTACACATTATCGAAGATGTGTCACAGTTGAAACAGAAGCGTAACTAAATAGAATTGCTGCTGTCGCGGTCTCTATTTCGTATAAAGTGACGGCAGAGAAATTGGTCGCATTATTCGATACAGCATTCACGTTGCAACCCGAGCGAGCTCTTAACGCAGTCGAGAAGCATAAAATCGTAATATATACACTTTATGTGGCACTTCATTCATAAGTCGGAGATAAACGCGGGATTTATATACCGTTCACAACAAGATGCATAATAGTATCGCGGGCTTTTCCTCTCGGATGTTTTACATTTCGCCAATTTAATTTCCATTAAAAACAAACTCCGTGACATCGCGCTTATCGGCCGTTGGTTATCAGAGAAATGTAAAGCTTGATCGCGTTTGCCCGCACAATGTACGATCGCCTTCGCCGCTTTAATTACGAAAATAGCTCGATCCTGCTGATAGCGGCCGCGTTGTTTCGCGTTTCCGCGTATATGGTATACGCTTTATAAACAAGCGGCCCGAGATATCGCGGAGTAACATACGAGTACAGTCTAAAAAAAGCCACGGCTATGTACGTAATGCAATTACGGCGTGCGTGTCGAGAATTAAAAGCACACGAGTCGCAGCGATTACGCATTACGAAACTGTTGGAATGACTTCGATTGCCACCGATTGGGAATCTATTCAAAACAAAGCACGAAAGCGGATGACAATTGAGAATCGTAGCGCAGGTGTCCATCGACGCCGCAGAAAATATACGATTTCAGTATCGATCTTTCGAATTCTTGTAAAGAAGATATCGAGAAACGATCAATAAGTTGCCGGTAATATATTTACATTATTCATCGCGTCAAATGTGAATAATAACAATAGCAGTAGTTAATATGTCTTTAAAAACTTGGTATAATGAATATCTTTTAAACGATTCGCTGCAAAGTGCGATGTCGTTTGAGCGTTACACCTTATTGTTTTAACAATAATGTCGAGCATATCAAAAGTATGCCCGTAAGCAATCACATATTATGAAACTGATGTAATGGCCATGGTTTCGCAAGAGCGTAGTTAGAAAGCGTTACAGCCTGCGGAACGCGTCTTATCTATCTTTCCTTCTACGAGCGAACTCGAATGTGCATTTCACCCGGGTGGCTTGCATCTTTCCACGGCAGAATGAAGCGAAGTCTGAGATAGACACGCTAATCACAAACGCAATTACTGATACCGCGAACGTTTATCTTTGCATCGTCGGCCAAGTGTTCGATTCGGCGCAGTCGTGTGTGAGAAGCGGGAAGAAAACAATAGCTACCAGTTAAGTACCTAGGAATTCGATTTCTCGGAATTAATACAGTCGGCTTGAATGCACACACCATTCTAAGCGAAAATAAAAATCGAGACTATGTAATTTTTAAGATGTAATATTTATGGCAAAGGATGAATTAGCTTCGCCTTTCTCTTGGCGCTTATTGCTGCAATTATTATTAGATAAATCCTTCTTATAATTAACGTTATATAAGTCTTGTTAAATATGTATATTCACAATTCTGAATTTCACTTTAAATCGGAAAGGATTAAAAGTTTATGTTCTTTACTTAAACTTGACAGAATTAAAATGTAATCCTTTAAAATTACGCGTACGAACATGAAATACGTAAATTAAAATTGAACGCAATTATAAAATTGTGTTATTGTTGGTGGAGAAAAATAATTCTCTTGAAGCGAGAGTGACTTTTTTTGCCGGGTGTTTGAGTAAAACACTTTCTCGCTATTTGGTTCGTGTGTTTTTCGCTCAGGTATTTACTGACTTGTGAATGTGTAAAATCGCAACCGCGAGAACGTAAAACAGAGCGTGCCACGCGCAGTAACGTGTGTGCTGCGGGCATTCCATTGTGTCGTATGAATGAACCACGCTGGGAATACATTTCGACTGATCGATCAGCGTCCAAACTGTTCTCAGGCATCGAAGCGCAAATATAATTCTAGCCAATTGATGAAAAAGACGAATCACGCATTTGAAATTATACATAATTTTTAAACATTACTTCGCTTTAAGTCGACATTTTTATTTTAAAAAAATATATATAACTTTTGTGTACGTGTATGTGTAGATATACGTAAATAAATAAATTATTAGATCATTTATATTAACGTATTGTAAGATAACATCTTCTTTAAGCGACCAATAAATGCGCAGAGAAAAGAAAGAATAAAAAGTAGCTGTGACAAATTAGTCATAATAAAGTATAAAGTAAAAACTAAATTAAATAAAATGCATTAAAGCAAAGCAAAATGAAATTGAAATAAAACAATACAAAATAGAAGGAAATATGAAGAGAAGAGAAAATAGAGAGAAAAGAAAATGTGACAAACCAAAAAGAGAGGTAAATATGATACGAAATCATATCCCACAGTTCCAAAAATTACGTATACCAGTATACAAAATGCATTTAGATCGAAATTGCCACCACCTCATGTAACAAAGCACAATAGACTAGAATAATGTATGTTCTACATTATGTTGATATATAAATTACTGTATGTATATTTAGAGTTTTAGATCAGGTGACTTAAAGCTAAATCCTGAGTGGCTCTCGTAAGCAATCCAGTAGGAAAAGTAGTATCGTGTGCCGTTGGCTTTAGTAGTTAGAATTTAAGTAACAATGATTTTTCTTCCGATGCATTTTCTCGATTGAACAGAATTAATTGTTTATTTAATCGGTACCAATAAGTCCGCAGAATGATACACAAAACGTAGTAACAGTCACGGAACAAAGTAATGTAAAATATTAAGTACGGAATTTTCCAATTGGTAGGCGGGACAACGAATTCTCTACGTTCTTTTGTTGTTTTCACTCGGCGCGGTATCGTACGACGTTACGCGGGCCAAAGTTTACCCGAAGGTCGCCGCGCTCTCACTCGCTCGCCGAACGTCGTGCCGGCAAGCAGTGGCGAGAGTCGCTCCGTGCGTGTTATTACTTTTGCGTTATCGGTTTCCAAGACTCGATCACGATGAATGCAGGGATAAAACACTATTGATTTGCACACCTTCATTAGTAACAAGTAACGTTCCTCGATTAATTATTAAGTTTCTACAAGTTTGTAATGTGAAACGAATTGCATGTCGAGGCGACGGCTCTTTATCAACGTATAGATATTTCACGGGACTAACTCATCTAAATTATAAATGTAAACCGTGGTATTTTGTCGCGGTTACATCTCGTTTACGCACCGCGCTTTTAATTGTTTATCAAAGATTGTAAAATATCGTTTCGTTACGGACTAATAACTACTTCTTTACCGCAGATTATGCTTTCGATGCTCGCGTTTTATATCGCCAATTCAAAAGTGATTTATCCCTTCTTCCGAATAAAAAATGCACACGATATTTGTTGATAATATTTCGTGCATTTCGCGGTATTTCACATCGCGTACGGGAGTGCCGGAAATTTCGCGCGATCGATGATTTTCGCGAGTGAGTGTGTGTGAGTGCAACAAGAAAATCAACAAGGAAAGAGAAGAAGGAGGCATCGGGCAACGGCGGAGAAATCGTAAGGTAAGTGTCTTACATTTTTATTTATTTGCTACTTGTGATGCTTGAAAAAGATGCTTGCTCTTTAACAAGGATAATATCGATACTTTACCTACATGAGATACGCAATTCATTTGCTTACTCTTACCTATGTTCCGTAGTGTAGATGAACAAAATCGATCGTTACATTAAAAAAAATTCGTTTCCATATAAGGAATAAATCTGTATAATAAGAAAATCATAAATAAATACATCGGTTTTTGCACAATAAAAACGAAATGTGAAATGAATAAATACTACAATGTTTCATGTTAATATAGAATATATGTGCGCGCGCGTGTGTGTGTGTGTATAAAAAACTGATAAACGAATAAATTAAACGGTATTAATTTCGCTCGTTGTACTTATTATAGATTTCAAAATTAATATATGTTTATGGGTTTTATATATCGGACAATATAGTCGGATAACGCGCAACATCGACCGCTTGATTAATAACGCTGCTTAGAATCAATCACGGTGAATTTATCACTTTTAACCGGAAAGTCGGGAGAGCTCGAGTACCCATTCGCTTTTTCTGCCCCACCAACGGCGCTTTGCATATCATTGTGTACGACGTGCGTACACAAAGAAATATTCCATAGGCGCGAAAAAAAGCGCGCGATCTGCATATGTCGTTAGGAATGATCGATGAACCCGGCGGCAAAGCCCGGGTAGCCGTCATTAACGCAGCCGCTTTTTGCGCGCACGTACGAGCGAGTAAGCTTGCAGTGACAATGCCGCGATTCTCCTTGCGGAATTTTTGTGCGATTTACCGACCGCCCGGCGAAAATCGGCTGATAGGACCGCGTAAGAAATAACGAAATCGACGAATGAGCACCGCGAGAGAGTCATTTGCAATTTAATCCCTCATACATTATTTATCACCCTTAACGATCGTCGTCGTTTCTCTTACGCTTTCCAGAAATAATCTGTTTTCGCGATTCAACTCTGACAATGGCGGCATAAAAACAAATAGACAAATATATTGGACGAATTAATTTGCTTTTAGGTTCGTATTCCCTTGTCGCAGGATTAAACATACATTTTTATTTTTTCAATTATTCATATGTAAAAGAGGCTCCATTATAAATTCTTTAATATCAATATATCTCAGTCTTCAACCAACTATGTTAAAACTTTGCAATTTTTTTGTAATATTCTGAAAGTAAGTAATATTTAGGAAAAATGCGCGAATAGATATTCATAATCTCATAAGCCACTTTTACGCATTTATTCTACCTTTCTTTCATTTTGCACTTGTATTTATATAGAGTAAAGTCTTCTGTTATGAGATAGCAGGTTTTCGACACCCAAATTCAATCACAAATCTTTTTCCACAACGATTACACGATCTAACAATGAATTTGCCACTAAACAGATTTCGCTTCGAGGCCAATTAATTCATGGCGGATGCGTCAGGGAAAAATCTTTAAAACGATGTATCAGTATTGATCTCACGGAGACAATCTGCATGCAATGTCAATCGTGATTGCTTCACATTTCAAGCAAAGTTGTATAGGAGCTTATCAATTCGGTGTCGCAAGTATACGAAGCTAGATCTCCTTCCAGTCGTCCGCAATTTACTGGTCAGATGTGTACAGAAATAATTTGCATGTTGAATTTTATGTGACGCAATGGTCACCCGTTTTTATTACCATATCGGCTACGATTACGTTAGCGAGACGGGCCGCCCGGGCTAATAATTGAATGGCGATCACTCAGATAATATAATAATAAGTCAACTATCATCACCAACGTCAACATTACTAACAACAATAACAACACCGTCATTAGCATCGCGTACGATGGCTAGTGGCCAGATGACTTTCACCTTCCAGCGTATGCACGCACCGTTGCGCTGGAACGAATGCCCGTACGTCTGTGTGACGAGCCGAGCACGTAAGTGTGTGGTAATTTCGGGAGATAATAGCGTCCCGGTTAATTGGAGCCTTTCGTATGTACGGACGCGCGCTGATTGAATATCGACGAAGAGATCGCGTAGTAATTATCCTGAGAAATTCATTGCGCAGGATTGCGGGAATACAACGGAATATATCAGGACAAAGACGCCTCGCGCAATAACAGACGTCATAGCGAGGGAATTTGAGAAGCTGTTTGATATGGGATTCGGACGGGAATTGTCGGACAATGCTCTATTCTTCAAATTAAAAGACTTGAACCTTTAAATAACGACGTACATCTATGTACGACGAGAGATGAATAAATTTGGCACATTTTTTTAACAGGACATGAATCGCTAACAATTAATATTAATTTACGAATTGTAGACATCTTATACAGACATTTCGAAGCACGCGTCGGTTACCAGTCGCTTTTGCAATGTAATCTTATTCTTAATTTCCCTTCCCCTCTAATTTTCGAAACGGGCAGCTAATTATTCGACTACTGTAATGGCATCTAGCGATTGCTTAGTAATGGAGATACCAAATCTTGAGCAACGTGTGATTGGAAACACATAAGAGGATTGTGAATCACAAGTCAAGTATAAGCTGACGATCAGGTTTGTCTCTCTCGACGATTAAATTTATTTATCTTAAAGAAAAAAAAGGTAAATTAATTTGACACACGTTGTCCCGCGAAGCCGAAAACAAGGAAGTGAAATAAAAATGATGGCCGCGGTATTGCAATATTAGCATAAATTAAAATAACAATTTCATCAGTCCGGAGATTTTATCGCGGCGCACCGTGCACCGGTAATTTTCATTTGGGAAGAGAGTCCAAGTTCACACGCTGCACGATAAGCCAGATCGTTAAGACGCTTGTATGCGTAAGGGCGCATATATAGGCGCGGTATTAATTTATTTTATGCGCGCTCGCGTGCACCGGTTCACGCACATGCGGCGGCGCGCGTTTCCTCGCATAGTATAAACGCCAGGTTGACGACCCTTTAATAACTTCGTGCGTTCTCGCTCCGCGGATCGGATGTGGATCTCATATCGGCCAATTAGGAGACGTTTAGTAATGAGGACGCCGATGCGATCCCGATGGATCGATCGATAGATCGGCCCGATACTCGGCGAAGGTGAGTCACGTGGCCGGAAATGGCATGGTAGAGAAATTCGTTACGCGATACGCGATATTGCTTCCGGAAGAGAAATGATACGATGCATGATCTACTACGGTCGGTGAAAGATGAAAAGATTCCGGCGCGGGGATCTTAAAGTGCAGCGGAAACTAATTAAATGACAGCCGCGTTTTATCGGTACACGCACTTATCATGCAAATGAAAAACTCTTGGATGTAATTTTTCATGTTTCGTCCTTAATGAGAGCTAAAAATTTCCATTAGGAGTCGCGCGCGCGCGCGCGACTCCGTGAGTTATCTTCACGGACTCTTTACGCTTAGCTATTTGCTAAGTACGGGTACAGCGTAACGACGCATAAACTGCACCTCGAGCGCGGGCAAGGTAAATGCGGGGACATCTTAAATATTCCACGTAGACAACGAACCTTGACGTGACGTACATTATCAAATACGGCAGCACACTTGAAATGTTAACTCTAGCTGCTGCTCGACACGTTTGCCTGTGATATCGGTCTAAAGACACAGTTAATAATCAGGAGATTGCGCCTTGAAAGAAATCTGTTTTTACTACTTGCGCATTAAGCTCTTATCGAGATTATGCATATGCAACTCGAGAACACGTGGCATAAACGAGTAATAAGAATCACCAGCCGCGCAGTAAATCTACGTGAACAAAACCAGGCGGGCTTGAAACAGAGGCGACGCTAAATGGCGGCGAAAAAAAACAACTCATTAACAGTTAAAAAGAAGTTTTCACTGTTAATGAGTTTTGTTTTTCATCCATTTGTCTCGGACGAAATCGTCGCTACGGCATTGCATTTTCGCCCGGTCTTCATCTCGGATCCGCATACTCCCGAATCGAACGTATAGACGCAACGAAACAGAAACATAATGACGTAGCGCGCTGGATCGCGCACGAATGTAAATAACACGAGACCGCTCTTATCATTTTGTGCAATGTGGGACGCGTTATCAGCCAGTCTGCTGCAGAATGCTGCGTTTTTATCTCAAAACGGGGAGAAATTTGCGAAAGAGCCTAATGACGGAAGAGGGGGGGGGGAGGGGAGGGGGGGAAACAAAATGGTGACAGATCTGAATTAAGATCGATTACGAGGCGCGCGTGGCGTTGCCACGCCGAGACGAGCAATTTATCAACGGATACGTGTTTACACGCGACGCGCGCATTTCGCATTTACTACGTGTCATCGTATTTACCGCGTATTTACTACATTGTAAGCGGCCGGTAGCTCTGCGCGCTTTAATTCACCGCCGCCACCCGCCGTCGCCGGTAATCCGTGTTCGACATCCGTTATTCTCGCTGCGCGTTTTATTCGCGGGAATTCGGCGCGCATTTCGCAAGAGAAGCGCCCCCCCCCCCCCCCCGCGCCGGCAAATCTACGATCGCACGAATTGCGACGCGAGAGATTTGTAAAATAATACATCGCGCGGAAATAGTTTGCCCGCGCAATATTGTCGCGGCCGCTTTCACGTCGTGACATAAAACTCGAACAAATTGTCTCACCTGTAATATCGTTAAAATATTGTATAATATCCCCCCCTTGATAAGTTTAAAAAAAAACTATGTGTCTTTTCAGCGTCTATTCGCGATCTAAAAATAGAGCAACGCACGCAATAGAAAATTTATTACATAAAATGCGGGATTGCGCGTATAAAAAAACTTGTAACAGAGACGTAAGAATAAAAGTTTTAAGCATATTATCTCGATGAAATAATACTTTCAACAGAAGAGTTGTAATTGAATGCACAGAATTTCAACATTCACTGGAAGGAAACGGATAAGATCGATGATCATGACGCGGTAAGTCGTGAGTGTGCTTGCCTCTAAAGTATTTTTGGTTTATTTATTGAGTAGAATTGATTACGCTTACTGCGATGGTCCCAAGGTGAGGAGATCGGTTAATTTCGGCGGTTAAGTAATATGATCGATGAACAATTTTATCGAAGTGAAAAAAATGCGACTTGTTTCAAAATTTCGTCAAACACGTAAATTCGTTAAATATATTTTGTACGTAAAAAAAAAAGAAAAAGAAACCGGCGGATGCGAAATATGTTTACATTTAGCGGTTCCAGTTACCGAACGTCTATAAAAATCGATTATTCGCATGCATAATCGAGATTGCGAATTCTCTTCCCAATAAATAAATTAGAACGATAGTTCCTGCTTCAATTTCGAGAAATGTCAAATGCAAATTTAGTGCCGTGTTTTTCTCACCTGCCGACCGATCGCGCGGCAGGAAAGTAGCGCCCGATCTCTGGAATTCCAGTCGAATGCCCATTTACGTACGCACATGCGCTCACGCGCAATTACTCGCGGGCATAAGCGGGCTGCCGATATACCCGGAATAGATCAAGACGAGTGGAGATTGGGTACGTATCACGGCAGGTATGCCGCGAATTCGAGGTGTGGCACTGACCGCCTGTCTTCCTCCGTCTCTCGCGAGGGAAATCCACTCCTCCTCGTCGGCTTTCGTCGGTTGCCCACACGCGGAGAGCAGAATTGTGAGGCAATTAGACTCGCATGCAGATTCATCTATGGCGCACGCCACTGTCTCCATTCCCGACATTTTCGTCACTCTCTCCTCGAACCGGCGCGATCGAGCTGCGAGCGAAATCTCGCGCGACCGGCAGGCTAATGGCGTTTTTCATTGGCGGAACGAAGCTTGTTCGCAGTCAATTTTCACACTTAAGGCTGTCTTAAATACATGTTCAAAAACTGTTCTAGCCAAAACGGATTCGTACGGATGCCGCATAAATCATTTTACTGGCTAAGAAATATTTTAAAAGGTATTTAAGACGATCCTTAAATATAAGGTTGACTACGAACAGGCCTTAGCGTGCGCTCATGTCAGTGCGTACCCAGTTCTACCCATGAAAAACGCTATAATTTCTCGTACGCTGTGCGAGTTCAGTTACGAAACTCTTCTGATTTGGAAGAAAAGAAGTTTCTAGAGAAATATTCATTTCATGTAAAGTTTATGATTTCTTATATAAAATTTGTTCATTGCATCAATTTGCAAATTTAGGAAACATAATTATCGCTGAACACGTCTCGCGCGTTACGTACTGGTTAAACATTGAAAGCAATTGAGATCTGATCTGTTAAGAATTAAACTAATATTTTGTATTAATATTTAATGGAATCGATATAAAATAAACGAGATCGAGTGCATTATTCAGCAATTCCGTCTGAACTACATAGCTTCTTGACAAAAAACGAGCGTGACAAGTTATCTATACGACGAGAAAACGAGCGGAAGCTAATGCGAAGTAGTAATTGCATAATAAAGGAAATCGGAATTACCTCATTCCGAGGACTGCGCGTGTATCATGATATGCACATCGTCATTTGCATTCACTTAACCACCGATGCTTTTTGCACGTGGCCTTTGCGCGCACTATCAGCAAAGAGTACAAAGTCGTTTATTACACATGAAGTAACACTGAATATTAATTGGCGTGATTCGACGTGTCGACAGTTTTTCCTCGGTATAAAATGTTCCCGCATTACATAAACTGCGCCGTTATATCATGTACGACCCTCGACGGTGCAGGTGCGAAATAAAGAACCCGGCACAATAGCCGAAAACGCGTGTGGCGAGCGAGAGAGGAAGACACGGGACACGAGGGGATGTTGGAAGACTCGTGGAACATGTCGCTCTCACGATCATGAAGCAAATGTACACTTCGCATAATATAACGGCGATGAATCATCAGCTTTACGCCGTTGACGTATTAGTTTAAATATCTTTTAACATTTTCTCTCTTTCTAATTTCTGACGACTAAAATTGTTATTGGCTGAAAATAATTAAGTACATTCTTAGAAATGTTGTTCGTAATAAAATAATGCCATTCTTACGGTAAAATCTTTAAAAAAGCCGCACGCGCACTCTTCCATTTTAATCTTTTATTCGCCTTTTTTTTTTTTACTTAGATAAATCTTTCGTACAATTACTTAACAAACGTTTGTCTTTATCAGATAACAACAATAACGCCGTTACTGTGGTAATTACAGCGTCTCGGTACATCTGTGATTTTATGTGGTCGAGTGAAAAGAACCACGCGGTTTGCAGTGACGTGGAATTTATCGGTTTCGTGGTAGATCGAAAGTGAAAACGTATTTTCATATAGTGGGTGCGCAGCGAGTGCACAGAGAGACGCACATGTCCACGTCCGGGAAATCCTATAACGAGGCTCATATTACCGACGCCCTTTCATGTACTGCATTTGTCGATGTATGAGTATGCATGTATATACATCCGAGAGGGTAGTGTACGAAAGATACAAACGAAAAATGTGAAACGTCGAGAGAGGAAAAGCAGGACGTACTCGTATTACAGGGGAGATCTACAGGACTCTCCACGAATTGTCATCGACATCACGTGACACCGGAAACAATCTCTTACCGAGATTAAAATGTTCGATTGAACTTAACAATTACGTTTGAGATCAAATCTGCACAAAAGTTGACTAGTTAATTTAACAATTGACGTTAACAAAGTATTCTCGCAAATGTTATTTAAAGAAAATATTAAGCAGCAGTCAAAATCATTTTCATAAAATTGAAATATTTTGTACGTTTAAATTTATTCCATCATAGTATTCTCGTTATTTGGGGAGACGAGGACTGCGTGTGGGTTAAATGTAATTTAAATATTTAACATAATACAAAGAATGCAGAAATTGCAAAAAAGACATCAAAGACACTTAAAGCATGTAAAGTGCAATATTAATTCTTGACATTTCTTTAAAGCTTTAATGGCTCTTTAAATTTAAATATAAATGCGAATAGTTAATAGCTTTTATCATAAATTATTTCAGCTGTATGTTATAATGTTTCTTAAAAATATTATTCCTGGCAGTCATTATTCAGATATTAATTTTATAATACTCTTATTATTAAGTAGACATTTCTATACGACAATAATTGTAATGAAGATATATACGATAATATAATATAATAACATAATGCGTTGAAATAATTAACTGAAGTGCAGCAAGTTACTCTTCGTATAAAATAAAAAATGCGTATAAGAAAAACGAGATGCCAATAGTGGTATGATCTAATCCGAAAAAAGCGTTTTATAGCACAAATATGTAAATATAAAAAAAGCTATACGCATGTGCATAATGCGAATGATTAAGTCATACAATATTTAAGAAAACGAAAATAGTGACATAAAAGATTACAAGGATAGGATGTTCCAATAAAAAACCTGGTAAACAACGTGACATTGTTTTATGTGCTGTTTACACGTTCGCATTTATTTAAGTAGATAAATTTTTTAAACAGTTTTCCAAAAAATTTACTTATACGCAACAACCGTACGAAGTTCACATCGTGATCAACGATCCGCTCAAAATGTTGGATGAAACAGATTCAATTGTATTCTCGCAAATGCAATTGCGACGCGAAGCACATGCTGTACCGTGGGTTACTTTTGAAATGCGTTGTAATGGTTTCGGAGCGCGATAACGAAGGCATACACTGCCGTAGGGTAAGCATTTCGTTTGTGCCGAAAATAAACATCCTGGCAGCCACTTCTTTTCACGACCCCTCCGACAAGGAAATTCATCTTGCTTTCTTGGGGTAAATTCTTAGAACGTTAGATTCGCACAGGCCGTACTGCGAAATAAGATGGCAATCTCCCGGAGAGTCGAATTTGCTAAAAGGTTACTCGTTTATTTAGTAACAATTTTCTGCGTCTCTGTAAAACGGACGAAATTCTAAGTCAAATGTGTATTCTTATGTATTTACCATCATTGAAATGCATGTTTATTCCCCTGGGATAATTTCACAATGTAACATTAATAATTATTGATATAGCAGTTTGTTATCAATACGAAATAAAAGAGAGTGCAGACATGCGTCAAAATAAATTGCATGGTTGAATTATTCAAATAGTTTCATGTAAAAACGTTTGAACTTGAAGTTTGAATAAACTTATATCTATAGTTCGAACGGAATTAATGCGTCGGATTCAATATGTTAAGTTCCAGCAAAATCACTCCAACGTGTGAAATTTATGGTAAAATTATTTAGATAATTCACCATGTCGAAAAGTTATTTTATTTTCTAGAAAATTGCAAATAAGTAATTATTTTATTCCTCGCTAAACAGAACGTGGCATTGAAAAAGTCTTCGAGATGTTTTTAAGAAACGCGGTGAAGGTTCGACATTCGAAAAGTATATATTCGAAGACACATTAAAACTATTTAAATTCTAAAAGTCGAATTGCTTGATTTATTTAGAAAGAGTGTCCAATAAATAAAAAGACAGATGATGCAAACGTAAAATAAAGATCCGCGGGACAGCGCTGTCGTGTTATAAATTATTAACTAAATATAAAGAAATCCAACTTCATCGCCCAGCGGCATTACAGAATAAATGCTAAGTCAGCAAACGCATCCGGCACCGAGAATAGTGGCATTGTGTTCGCCATTACGTCGCTTCGGCTTAAAAGCATATAAAAGTATGCTCACATAGGCTACCTGGATATGGGACCCATGAAGCAAATCTTGGGACCATTAATAACATTGCCGGCGCAATTATCGGGCCAGCTGCCGCGTTTCCTTAGGGTCCTTTTTAGTCCGAAGCAGGTACCCAAGTTAGAACCTATTGCTCAACGAGTGCATGTGTGGTACTATATGTATACCCGATACTACATACTCTACGCCTCTGGAACTCAGCCTGAGAGATATATATCTTCTTGTCTCATTGCGGTTGCCCGCCCTAATGTTCGAGAAAGCCATGCTAGTTAGATGATGAGAGGCTAGCGAAACTAACGCGTCTAGAGATCCACGAACAAGTATTCGGACATCTTTGATTTTGGGAAGAAAATATGACGATGGCGTGGCCTAATCAAATATCGACTGTTTAAATCGTAGATTCACTCAATAAAGTTATTATGTATTCTGCATTAATTATTAATAGAAGATCGTGTGTTAATTCAACTTTCAAATAATTTTTAGTTAAACTTTTTTCTGCAAATACGAAGGTAAAGCATTAGATTGTCAAGATTAATATATTTGAAAATTAATAGAGAAAGATGTTTTCATGGCACATATTTTTATGGTAAAAAATGCAGAAACATTTTGTACAAAAGAAAGTTCTGGTAGCAGGTAAAAATAAAGAAGCAAAATTCTGCTGAAAATTAAAACAGATTGGACATAAAATAACTATATTTGTAAAAAGTTCTAAATTTAAGTAGGAATAAAAATAGAAATAATTTTTAATTAAGCTTAAGTGTTAGAATTATTTGGCAGTTAAAATTGCTGCTACGATCATTTCATTCTGAAAACTAACATGTTACACGAAGTAGACTGGCCAGTCGTAGAGGAGATGTTTGAACCCTTACCTGAGATTCTTTCAGGTAAGAGTTTATTTTGAAGTATTTAGAAAACAGTGGGTTGGTACGGAGAAGGTACATCTAAAGAATAGATGACCAATGGAGAAAAAGGAACAAGTTTGAAAGGATCCGCCCCACAAGAAGAAGGTTATCCAATGAGACACGAGAAGACGAAATTCAATACAGATTTGCGAAGATGTAGAAAGTATCGAATAAGGACCGGCAAGGTATTCAAAAGTACCAGTTAATCTAGTTCATTAGAAAAGAACTAGCGGTCCCAATGGGAATCGTATATTTCTTAAAAATTTCGGACAATATCAGTAATTAGAGTAACAATACCAACAATAACACATCAAAATTATCGAGCAGTAATCTTAAACTCGTCACAATTCACATTAACGTTATTCGTAATAAACGCTGCACAAAAGAAAATAGGAAAATTGACGCGAGATCCTAATTATGGAATCCAAAATTCCAGCAATGGTTGCGCGCGTTGCAATCCCAATATGGGTCTATCGATTTATCTCGCGACTATAAACAATATTGGCATTTGCTAATTCAATGATTGAAATTAAATCATTCAAATAATGCCTGCCGCTGCAAATCACGCAATGCTATCACGTCCCTTCCACCACTTACGCCAGATTATAGTTCGATATCCGGCAGTCCCTCAACAACGGCTCGGCATATATCATCGGCAAAGTTTGCCCACCGACAATTGCCCTCCTCTTCCACCTACTCCCGCTCCCCCTCTCCCCCCCCCCCCTCCGTTCCCACCATCGGACCGTGACGAATGTATGTACATCATCTCGCGGCCGCAATCTCGTGCCCGTCGATTCATTAATTAATCGCTGGACACACATACAGAGACCGCGTGTTCGCGCACGGTGGCAATTACCGGCGCATTGTCGCGCATAAATCATTAGCAAACGCGTCGCTTCCATAATTCGGTTAATTTGCAGTGTTTTTGCCGACGCTAGGTGTCATGTAACGCGCCGCGACGTTCCCCACCACGCGCTTCCTCTTATCTTAATTATCTTGTTTAGACCGACCATAATTTGCGTTACAATGACGCGATTGATTGGCGTCATGCATCATTTCGGCGAGATGGTTCGCTGTATTAACTGGACGAATTAAATTGGGCGCCTAAAGAATTTATGTAGCAAATAACAATTGTTGGAAACAAGTTGAATTAATAAATCGACGTGATTCCATCGAAATCTTTGTTAATCGCGATTTCGTGAGATTTCAAATAATAAATTATTGCTAGAGCGACGAGATACATGTATGGCGCCTTATCTGACTTGATGTACCGTAACTCCGTCACTTTTATCATTCGATGTGCGGAACAATAATATTTAATTAGCTAACTGAAAGATTATCGCCGGGGATAATTAATAATTATATAAAATGAGTAATCAGCGCGATGCAACATTTATGTTAATTTGATATTCAATTTTATAAAAATAATTTTCGATTCCAATATACCGCGCCAATAATAAATGAATACGTATAATAAATATCGCGATTATCTTTCGCCGTTGTTAAATAAATTTCAAACAAGGAAGTTGCTAAATTACATTTGCGGCTTAATTGAATCGCGCAAATGATAAAATCGATATCTTATCGGAGGTGATATAAGCTTGTAGGGTTTAGAGTAACTAAATTAACCGCTTCCGTCATGTGACATCCAAAAAAGAATTACATTTCAACAATTACATTAATTAACCGACGCTATCTATTCTTATAACGGAAATTAAATAATCGGAAAATCCGTCATTAAAATATCACGTGACGTTTTGACAATAGCGAAAATTAAGTTTGTCCCAGTTTCGGGTACGTTTTCACGAAGTACGAAAATGCAGAGAGTAAAACATGCGAAACGCACCGAATTAAATCGAATCGGTTTCGAAGGAGATGCACCCGTGTCAAAGACCCGAATGGATACTCTCGTGTTTACGAATGATTCGCTCTTCATTTTCTGACCGTGCTTTTTGATAACAGCGGGATTAAATTCCGTACGTACGTGCGCTGATAATCAGAAGATAACGGCAACGCGCGACGCAACGAATACACGCGCTTCAAATCGTCGGACGCTCTCGTTTCTTATTGACGTACTCGGGCGAATGTAGCGATTGGATTACAAATTGGCTGAGTTAACCCTCGTCAATGTAGGCGTCTTTGGAACTCACTTTTAAATTTACATGAATGTCACGACGCAAGCACGAACTTGCACGCGATGTTGTTCAATAGTGTGTGAATTCGATACTGATAACGTGTCAGCGTACAGTAAAAAATATTCACTCTTCGTTACGCGCAACTACTGCTATCATCGGGACGTGGTGTATTTACAGTTTACACTTTTCGCCTGAAATGTAAATGTTCCGGAACATTGGATTAAATGAAAACATTTTTCGGAGCAAACACTGCAAGTGCGTTGTACGGTAAAATATTTATCATAATTCGTGCAATATTTAAAAAAAAACATAGTACAAACCCGTTATTGCGTAATGAATATTTCTTAAAATGTGGTTACCGTAATCCAATTACCGCCGTTAATCATGCGAACGCTCCTCGATTTCCATGTAATAAATATTTCACGGCGAATAAGCAGCTAAACAGCGCTCATTTTTCAAGCAAAGATACCATCGTGCTTTTTATCCTTCCAAAATTGCTCCTGTATTTTGCCTGCGCTTCCGTTATATACCCGGTACACACGCTCGTGCGAGCGTAATCTCAAAGAACGATTATTCCGACTCCCATACACAACGAACGTTCGGTCGTGACTATCAGCTTATCGCGACGCGTGTGAGTCAGTCATTAATAAAGGGGTGGCCATGCACACCGTGAAAAGCTTAGAGCCGAGGGTTCGTATCGATCAAATAACCATCGGCCGCCATGTGCGAAGACGCGGAACGAAGGGGTCTCGCTCCTTAACTAGCATCGCCGTGGTGATTTTCGCTAATTCTTTGAAACGTAACGATAAGCCCATCAGTTTACAGAAGTATATGTAAATAAAATAACAAAGCGGTGTCCTGGTTTGCTCAAATGAGCAAATTGCGCAAGAATTGCTGTAGTACTGTCGCACGAGAGTCACGCGTGAGTTTATGAACGTTGAGCGATGTACTCTCGGGTGTGCTGTTAAACGGTATTAAAACTGACAGCTCGAACGAACGGCAATTAAAGCAACAAAGTCAACTTGGTTGTTCGAACCTGCAATTATGAGAAAATCCCGCATTCTCTAAAACGTGCGCGCCCACAACGCTGTAACGTTGTAACTCCCGCTCTACGGGATATCCTCTTTAAACGCAAACGTACCTGGTGATCAACAAACCCGCGTCGCGTTAACAAAGAGAAAAAAAAACAACGGAGACATCGCCGAGCGGGGACTGGATAGAATAAATAAAGCAAGTGATGCGCGCGATAATAGATACGAAGTTTGATCGAGTTCGGAAAAATGTTTATTTATTTTTACGCGCGAGCGTAAATGCGAGACGTACTGTAGCGCTATGAAACTCGGGTCGATCCGTTTGACCCTCCCCGATATGCGCGCATACATTACCGGATAATGCACGTGCGTACATTAATTACGCGTCGGATGGGCCACGCGAGTTCTCTCTCCCGCTCTCCCGTTCTTTCTTTCCTCCCTTTTCTCTCTCTCCTTCCTACTCGCGTCCAGGAAGCCGCGTATCGAATTTATCAAAAACACAACGGGAAGCCCGTGGGATGATAGAGACGAGGAGAAAGTGAACGCGACGAACGCGAAGCTCTCGTGTGTCTATGAAGCCGGATGATGCTGCGTTTCTCGTTATTACATTTAGAAATCGTGCTTACTCCCACGGATTTCATTCCGGACAGATTAATCGACGGCGACGAGCGTTGTAACAAAGAGAGGGAGAGAGAAAGACAATGGGGGAGAGAGAAAGAGAGAGAAAGGGAGGGAGGGAGGAGGAGGGATCGCGCACATTTGTTCGAGATGTCATATTTATTAATCCACGTAACTCGCGTGACCGGTTTCGTGTATTAGCGGAGCACCGTTTCCCACATTATGGATCAGCAATTCGGTGTACGCAAATGCGAAGTGCGACTGCGAACTGTTCCTATCGGTATGAGCTAGAATGTAAGACTTTAACCCTCACAATTGACCCAACTGCACGTGTAAAGAATGGCGTAACTATTGCGCAAGTGGTTGAAAATAGCAGCAAAGTGTGATTACAATTCGCATCGAATTATCAGATTGAATAATGTATCAGACTCGATTGGAATTATTGAATAATGTGTGTGAATTTTTTTTTTTCCTTTGGAGGAATCGGGTACAATGTAGACGGATTATCATTTCTCGCGTACACGATGCACGGATGAGAACATCGTAGCATCAAGTAATGAACAATTTGAATATACGAGCCGCGTGTAGTGAACGAGTGTACTGTAAGTTATAAAAGGAAAACAACCCAGTTCTAGAAAACCTTGTTTTGTTTGCGCACGCAATTTGCGTATGGAGCGAGTATAGTCTACTATTATTATCATGAGTAATAATAGCGTTACAGCTGAACTGCAGCTGTTCGCCGATGTACGGAAAACGCGTATTCTAAAACGTAAATGTCGCGATGCAATTCCCCGTGAATTGAAATGTTGAAATCGCATTCATCGCGCCCACCGTAAAAGGCTGCTTGTGTATCAATTAAAATGCCACGTGTGTCTAGGGATTAAGCGTGAAACAGTCGTCCATAAATTCTCAAAATTTTCGAATGCCAAATCGATCATCCGTACCCGTTAAACTCGTGATTGATAACAACTGTCATTTTGATGTGAAATTCTAGTATATTTTGACTGACACGCCGACACAGAAAGGCAAGCAATTAATTACTTAGAATGACAGCAGATGAATGAGATTGGAGACTGAATAAGATTTTAAATAATATTTGCACACTAATTCAGCCTTTTAATTTTAATTCTCACGTGATTATCTGGAAAAGAGTGAGTTTATATCACATTATTATCTTTTCTCTAAAGCAAATCTATTTTAGGTTCAGTTTCCTCGTGTGGCCCGGCGAATTCGCATGCTAATTATAATTATTTTTGCTTAGAATAAATTGAATTCAATTAACTGCCAGTTATTTGATAAATATGTGAAATACCTATATTCCAACCATTCAATTAGTCTTCATATAATAATTTACTGCCACTGCTAATTTTATTATTAGAAATTAGCAGTCGACTATGAAAACGTCCACTAAAAAAGTAAACTTTTTCTTCTATAATAAAAAACAAGATATTGGAAATACACGTATGTGTATACGTGGCACATCGTAAGATGATGTGTACGAATAGATTTCCGTTAGACTACGGTTCAGATTTAGGTTCTTACACGAGTATTCTATCGTATAAGTGTGCGTGCTTGCACACACGCGTTTATCGTCGTGTTCGTGCTGCACAGGCACGAACACGATTTATTGATCACACGCGTCGCACGCAATACGACGAATATGCGTGCCTGCCATATCGCCGCGCACGACGTCTGAAAAGTTCCGTTCTATGATTACACTGTAGTTATCTTGTACGGGTGCGAGAGCAAAGAAAGTCGCTAATTGCAGCGAGTAAAAGCAGTTCAATACTATCGCGGAAATAAAGAAGTAATTAACGAGCACGGATATTAATTACTAAAGACTTTTGTTTGAAACTTTGCGAACTTGAGAAATATAAAATGAATGCCAAACTTGAGAAACAAAAATCAGTACCAATTAATTCCATGTAGGAAATATTTTGAGATTAATATTTTCTACAAATTAGTATTCAATATTTAAACTGACATACAAACAACATAAAATTTCTGTAATAAGTCGGGCAAGTATGGTATATGTTTATTTATGACCATGTAATAACATATGTTCCAATGATTTTAATAAAACGTTTATACACTACAAAAATATTCTAACGATTAATTTCGTTACAGTGCGTTATCATTTATAAATTAATATATAAAATATAAATTTATACATTTCTATTATAATAAACAAACATATAACGTATAAACGTACCTGTCACGTTTATTTTAAGATTTTTACTTTATTTTCCATTTACGCGCTTAAATATCGAATAATAATTTAGTGCAAATATTTATGTTAAAAATAAAAATAAAATAAATATTAATAATTTAAGTATTAAGATAAAATTTTACAATAATAGAAAATGCATTTATATGGAAGCAATAAAGCTAAAGTCATTCTTTTAATCATATGTTTCTGGGATGGTTTTGCATGAGAGAGTGAGAGAGAGAAAGACAGGGAGATACAGAAATATTCTACCAAATAAATTACTAAAAATTTTATAATCTAGAAGCAATAATACATTTCTGCACAAAATATATTAAGAAGTAAATATATAAAAAACTTCTGGTGTTTCAAACATCTATTAGAATTTGTCATGTTTTTGCATAATTTGTATTTCTCAAAGGCTGAATAACGAATAGCAGTAAGAAATGATGAGGTGGTTAGTTTGAAAGGTCAAATAAGCCATATTGCATAAATAAAGTTCTAGTTTCCGTTAGATGGAGACAAAAATTTACGTATTATAACATTACGCTTGTCGTACGGAATTATAATATTTATAATTTATACAATGATAAATTGTATACAAAAGAATTATTAATTTTTTATGAATTATTAATTTTGCGAAACGGAGTATAATTTTTTTGGTACAATTTATCATTGTATAAATTTTAACGTAAAACACAACGAGGTATATGATGAATTAATAACTCCAGGTGTTTACCTAATGGTTGCATCACATTTCGTTAATTTCAATAATTTGCTGCGAAATATAATCGGAATTAACATTTTGAAAAGCAAATCATCCAAGAAACAGTTCAGTATAGCAATCAATTTTTTTTTATAATACAAGCAAAGTTGCATACTGTTTGATAAATTATAAACGTTCGTTTCAAAATATGTACCGGAAACAGTATTATATCCTGATGGTTGAATTGGTAAGGTATCTGCACGAAAATTCAGTTTCGATTTCTGACTATTCTGTTATAATTCGTGATTCTAACTTTTCAGAAATAACGTTACGACAATAAATTATTCTACGCTTTAATAAAACTATTTGGTCTCGCATTAGCTCTTTTATTATTTATTATATAATGTAATTTATATTCACGTTTGCGTTAAAGAAGAAAAACATTGTCAGTTTACTTTCCTTAATTTTTCCTTAGCAAATAATAAATTCGAGATTAAGATATCTCGACAGTACTTAATTTTAAGAACGTTTTAACATTAAAATAACATTAATGTATTATTTTTAATCATTTTATTGAGTAATTATGGAGTATTTAATGTTTTAATATTTTATAAAATTGTTTCTACCAGGGAAAACTTTACTTTCGGTGTGATGCAATTTTAGATATACTAGCAGTCGTGTAGAAGTAAATAGTTAATTACACTAGTCGCCGCGTTAAGCGTAGATACAACTTTGTTGTTTCTGGTAGAGTTTTGATAGATGGATCCGATCGTAGATCGGTTTTTGAGAAAATTGAAAAGAAAATTGCAAAAAAACGTGTTTCTGACCACATTTGGCAATTTGCTACTGCTAAACCTGAAGCGATAGTAAATTCTTTAAATGTTCAAAATAAAGAATAGACAAAGTACTTTAAGCCTGAAAAGACTCATATTTCGCAGTTACCTACCATGAATTATGACGAAGTGAACCTAAAATTGTATTTTGGGATCTATGGTCTCAGGGCATGTTGACTTAGATTTCAGGGATTTCGAGTAAATGCGAATATAATCCTTTGGTGTCTAATTATATGAAAAATCTACTTTTCTTTTGACTTACCGTGCAAGTGTCCAACAGCTGGTAGTGCCCGTAGCTTACAAAAACGATTCGTCATAATTCATGGTAGGTAACTGTGAACGGAATATGATCTTTTCTTAAATTGCATTGTCTATTCTTCATTTTGAGCACTGGAGGAACTTCTTAGCTCCTCAGGTTTATTCGGGCTTGTCAGTAGCAGACTGTCAGATATGGTAAAAAACACCTTTCTCGCAACTTTCTTGTCAATTTTTCCAGAACTAGAGGAGACAGCGCAATTCTACGATCGGATTCAGGTTCCGCGACCAACGATCTACCAGAAATGACAAACAAAGTTCAATCCACGCGGCGACCAGCGTTATCAAGGCTTAATGTCAAAGGCAACGCGCATGAAAATCGTGAAATCAGGCAACCACTGCGGGAAATTGCGACATTAGGTAAACAGGATGATTATTCGGCATGTAAAATCGATCGGACGAATGGCGACAGTAACGTAAAATTATGATGACAAGTCGAAAACGAGAAAAAGTTGGCAGCACGTCGAGCTACATTTATTATCATTGTTCGGTACGCGATTTATCGTAATCGATTTATCATCGTTACATAGATATGCATTATCAAACTTGCAATAACGTCCGTGTTTGTTTCAAAAAATCACGAAATTGTATACATATATAAGTCACTTGTCATTAACCGCTGTCAATCGATTGATCAAAGATATTTCCTCGACATCTTCTGACAGGATAACAAAATTTTCACAAAGTTCCTTGTAAATGGTTAAATACCTATTGCTTTCAGCAGAGAAGAAACCGAGGGGGAAACCGCTGACCAAAATCTTGTACACCAATGCCCACTAATGCCCAGTGGGTATTACTTAATCTTCTTATCTTATTTTATCTTTATGATGCCCAAACTAATGCCGAAAAAATGCCTAGTAATGCCCAGCAATGCCGCAAATCTGTACACCACAGTGTCTTCAACGGTTTCCCTCTCGGAATAAACGTTAAATTAAATAACGTAAATCTCTATAATAATCTTCTTAATAATCGATTATCGAAAATAGTACGATCACATATTGGAGTAGTGAAATGTGACGAAATTGGAAAATCCCTCGAGACATTATTGCGTTTGGCAACAACTTTGCGAAAGATGAGAATTTCGTAACGCAAAAGCTATCGGCATTTACTATCCAGCATTCAATAGCGATCCTTAATGATCGCTTAATCTGTGCGTTAGGAAACCGAATAAATAAAGTCGTAGCGGAATAAGAAAATGTCGTCTAACAATTTTTTTTACTGGGAAATAAAGAAAGCGCTATATGTTTCACGATCTCGAGTCAGCTATTTTTGTAAATTCGCAGAACAGGTGATGCAAAAGAAACGAGACGTTTGCGCGAAATAAACCGCCGCGAATTTTCCCGTATCGGATACCTCGATTTAAATTAAGTAGATACCCGTCTAATAATTTCCAATAACACCAGCGACCACGAGAGCAATTCCGTTTAAAAGATACTGCAAGGAGAGAAAATATCTCCTGTGAAAATGTATAACGCAATTGATTACACGAAGCGCGATATACATAATATACGTCGCGTAACGCGTAACTCGATATAAGCAATCGGCAATTTGCAGTATTTGACAAAAATAAACCCAGGGAAACCCTTGACCGCGCATTGACAGTTTGCCAAAAGGATAAATGTTTACTTGTACGTGGCCGGGCGTGAATCATTCGGACCGACGCCGCAAATTTCGACGAAATCATTGCGCCGCGTGAAATATCACACGTCCGGCGTGGTACCTTGCTAAACGCGCGCGAATGCGCGGTGTATTTCCGCGAGGAATCGTATCACCTCGCACGCGGATCCGTTCACGATCGCAAAACACGTAAGCTCAACTATAAAAGCGCGCACGTCGAACAACGAGCAGGACGGCGGCGCAATTAATGGCGTGGGCCGTGGTCGATCGTGCAATTAACTTTAACGAACGGGCGGCCTTGCGATTAAACTTAATTAGTATCGCAGTAATAACTCGTTAATAATCAGAACCGTGTACAGAATCGTGACTCTGTGTACGCACCGACGTGCACGTGCGCGAGCGCGCACCGTCGTTCTCCGAGCACGCCAAGTGTCTTTCGCGGGCATGCGTGTGCGCGCGTGTGTGCGTGTTTGTCGTGCGTTTAGAAGTGCCCGTGCGTGTAGGTGGAGCAGCTCACATTTAACGCGACGGCGATGGTGACGAGGAGGAGAAGGAGAACGACGACGCTACACAATTCGGACGCTGGAGAACGCCGGAGCGATGGTTCTCACACGAGGTCGAGGAGCGCGAGTAAGTATAACGATTGAACGCACGTTTAACACCAAAAATCGGAGAAGGGGGGGGGGGAAATGAAAGCGGCACTTTAACAATAGAATGATACAATTTCGCGACTGCACATTTCCCTTCGATCGGAGCCGAGTTAACGAAATTAGCGTAGCGATGGTTACCTCCGTTCCGGTATCTTTGGTATCTGCGGCCTGTATTTTTTTTTCCTCTCTCTCTCTCTCCGGTGCCTGGGGTCGCACTAGGGGTCGGAGATAACAATGAACGAAGGGTCCCGCCGTCCTGGCGCGAGCGACATGTGGAAATCGATCGGAGCCGAGGGCTGGGAATCTCCAGCGAGTCGCGTGCTGCGCGAGGGATCCCCGGCATCAACTGACAGGCGGGAGATGACTTTCGGCGCGAAGCTGTCAATGAGGCACTGAGTTCCTTTTCATTTTCCTGCGCGCCTCTCCGCTCGGCACCACTACTTCTCTCTCTTGCGCGCGCGGCGGCACTCGACTACGTCTCCTCGGAAGCGCGACATACGAACCGCGCTCGGAGGCCGCGCGCGCGAATGCTACTGTGCGTCAAGATCAATGAGTCGCTTTTAAAAACGCGCGCACGCACGCTCTCACGCCTCCGCGGTTAAGCACGTTAGAGCCGACGACTGACCACGAGAGCGGTCCGATCCGGCATTAAACATAGGTAAAAACACTATATACCGTCCTTTTTTCTTTCTTTTTTTTATTCCGTCCGACGACGAATGTCGCGAGTAAGGCGGATTGTAAAGCACGAACCTGATTGCGGGGCGGCCCGGCGAATTATGGCTCTCTTTGCGCTTTCGGCGGCTACTCCGTTCCCTCTACTGCTCATGCCCATCTCCTACCCCTCCTGCCGTCCGCCGCCCCCCCCCCCCCGGCACCTACTCACTTCTCTGTGCTCTCATATGGTCCCCACTCGTAGACGAATCGACCCCCACCAAGCCGGAATTCCTACCATTAGCCTGCAGCCTGATATCCCCCACCAGACGCGCCGATGAAAGAGGAAGAGAGAGGAGGCGGGGAGAGAGGGACGGGGTGAGAAGAGGTGGAGATTCAGAACGTTGGCACCTTGCGGCGTAACTTGGGGATGTTGATCGTTGAGGCGACGTGCGATCGTACTTTACGTCTTCCGGTTACGAGATTTTAGCGCAGGAATCATTTTCACGAGCGGACGCGGCTCGCGCGTCGCGGAAATCGCCCCGCGCGTCCTGTCTCGTGAGGCAGAACGTGCCCGTCCTGCCCGCGCGGGGGATTCTTTCCCGATGTATTTTGGCATCTCTCGAGAAATCTCTCGAGAAATCTCTCTTACGATCAATCGCCGAGATCGCGCGTTTTCGGGGCAAAAGCTCGATCGCACGGCCCTAGTTCTTTGTTGGAATTGAGGACCGATTGGCACAGCGCTGTCGTGCAGTTTTTATCGGTTTTACGGCTCGACGAGAAAGTATTTGAAGAAGACGCGATCTCAACGCACAGATATATGTACATACAATCTGATTAATCAAAATAGATTCGTTCGATCGCGAGAAGAAGATGGTAAACGGAGAAGATAGAACTGTCGTTGCACGCGACAAAGATTAGCCGATGAAAATATTAAACAGCCTCGCAGTCCTACTTTAATATTCCTCTCCGTAGACAATTAACAAAATTGATCACAGATTTAACGTCGTTGCTTTCGTAAATTTTTAATGGCAGCCTGAATCCGCTACCGAAGCCTGGATCAGGAAGATATGGATATTACAGCGCTCACTTAGATATTTCTGTGCTAGATTCGGGATGACGAAAATACACACTTTTACAGACATCTTTAATGTCACAGTTTCGGAATAGAAAGCAATCGATACCAACGAGAATAGTCGCTCAGAATTAGCAGTCGTGTTGTCTTTTTTGAGGTAGACTCCGCAGGCAACTGCGTTATTCGCCGCGACGTTTTTTTTTTAATTCTAATCGCCAACCAAATTTTTTAAATGTTTTTGTCGAAATCTAGAACACGGCACTCTGAATACCGCGCATTCAATCGCATTTCAGACATCGCATTCAACGCTGATTAATTATTTGCAAATATTTTTTATAATCACGGAATATTAATTGACACTAGGAATGCGTCTAGGAATGCATTATTTATTTTTGGTGACGACGCGGACATAAACGCGACGCTCTCTTTGACTAGTGACTTTTAAAAAATAAGTAACCATTCGCTACTGCTACTGTTTGTGCTATTGTAATGTTCGAGGAATAAATTATTTCGTATGGATATATTATCAAATTATGAATGTTCAAAATCGACGAGGAAAAATTGCAAAACTTCGACAAATTAAGTCTACGAAGGTATGTACTGAGAAAATGAAACATTGTAGAAGTTTATAGGAAATTCTTGACAGTCGCATCTCTTTCATCGGCATCTATTCTCCTCGAGCCCTGTAAAACTTTCCATGACACGTAGGGAAAACTTAACCAATAAGATTCTAACAGCGTCAATCAATCACCTGAGAGATGCAAAAGAATGCGTTTTAGCCCCAATTACCTGACGGTTTATTTACTCTGTAAAGTAATGTAAAGAGAAGCTTTACATTACTGTGTCAATATTTCGAAAATTTTTCAACACTTGCGTCACTAATACCGAAAAATATGTTCGAAACGATGCTCAAATAGGTACGTACAAGAAAATAGACACAGCGCTTAGATCCCTATATACCCTTGGAAGGTGCATAGCCATCTGAACGACGTAGCAAAAGTACCAACAGTCTGTCTAGTCTTGCCTGCATGAAATCGACTGTGCGCTTGCGCGAGAAAATAACCGGGCAACACATACGCAGCATTGCGAACACTAGTATACAATATACTAAGTATACATCGACGCATGTGTATCGCGGTAAATGGACGGGCAAAGACAGATTATATGATGGGGCTTACGTTAATCGTCCACACCCCATTGCAGGACACGTATTATGAAATTTTTCGGAATTAATTCAAATTGAAATTTTTATTCCGTTTTTCCTTGAAAACACACTGGGAAATAACTGAGCAGCTCCGATCGGAAACCATTCTGAAAAATCCCATAACGTACCTAGGAATATATACATTTTAACACGCAGCAATATTCAACTTTCTACAGAGCAAACTAGGATTTATATAAAGTAGAATTCGTGCGAAAGAACTTGAAGCGATCATTAAAATTTCCAAGAAAAAAAGTACAGAGGAAATCGAAGTTTGTTAATGCCGCACGTGAAAGGAATAAGAGAAAAGAATTGGTGTGATTGAGAAAAACTGTAAAAATTAAAACAGATATCAAGTAATATTAACTGAGAAAAATTTTGGGTGTGCAAAGAGTTAAATTGAGCTGTTCGAAGTGCATAAAGGGCAGAAAGATAACTTCATTATGGCACGTACATCCACGCTTTGGATTTATACTGACCTTAAATTGAATTTTTATAGATAATCCAACAAGCTCCTGTCACTCAATATTTAATAAATACGATAAATGTTGCTCAACGCGTTAATTGTGCAGCAAATTTTGTTTTGCTATTTTACGCCAAGAAAGACATCCTTACATATCACAGTATTTTTATTTATATACAAAGTTACGTATAAAAATTGTATAGAAATTTCAAAATTATTTACTACAATTAATTAAGTACTGCTTATTTTATTCCGTCATATTACTTACGTTTTTCACAATTTTACAAGGGACAGGAATTTATGCACAGCAAATAAGATCGGTGATACGATCTGGCTGTCGGTGATCTCCTACTGCGTTACAGAAAAGTCATAAATACGTGATCAATAGGTCATCAGTTATGCTTTCAGCGGTTGGCATTTTAATACTAATAGATTCACAATGCGTAACAGGCCAGCAAATTCTATCAACAACAGTGAAAAATGTAATTTAAATTTTGGATTGAGAATTTTCCTGAAAATCCTTTGTTAGAAAACTGCTTTTAACTTCATTATATATACATATAGTACATATATGAAACGTGTGTGTGTACATTTTAACGCTGCAGCGCTACGCATTTGTCTTTTCTATTATTATGCATGTTTAATAGTGTTAATTCATGTTTAATATTTTTCTCTGTTCAATAATTCCTTTGAGGCTTTATGCCTATAATATTTTAAGTATAATATTTTAAGTATAGTTTTCATCAATTATACAAAATATTTCTCATTGGCGAATGGTATCTACCGCAATTAATCTCACAGCGGTAATTTTTTTTGTCGCCCCAACATCTTTTTCCGTTGACGCGTTCTAAATGCCTAGACGCCAGCACGTAACGTCAAGCATACCAATTGTAAATTGTAGTTCTCGCTGTCACCCTTAACGATACGCGATCGATATCCCGCGCTGAAGACACACCCCGAGCATTCGCGACTGCAAGCTTACCAAGAGGTGGTGACTGGCCGGAGACAGCCTCAGATATTCGCGTTATCGCTGAAGGTAATGGTAAGAGATTTGCAGGGGAAAGTTGCGCGCCGATGTACGGAAAAGTGTCGCACTTATTTCATTTTCAACTCCTTCCGTTTTACTTCCCTTTCCCCCCGGTAGATGTCGGTATTTGCAATTTCGCACAATCGCAGGGGTTGCAATACCGAAGTTGCTCTAAGGGACGTTGCCATCTACCGCCAGCTTCGGTTCCCTTCCATTGCGCACATTAATCAGCGTCAAGCAGAACTTTCCTAATGGAAATCATTAGCCCATTACTTCTACTATGAAAATAATTAAAAAAGTATTTTTAGTTTACATTATCGCCCCCTTACCTACTTTCTCTCCCATTTAAACGGATTCCATTTCCGTAATTTATATAAATTGGTCCTTTTCCTTCTATATTTCTATATAGGTTGCGTTGTAGAGTTTGCTGTAAAATAAAATCTCACGACTCTTCTATCGCTACGTTGTAATAACAACGCAACGTTCGTGACAAGTGCACAACATTTTAATTAGTGATATTTACGCGAATGACATTTACCCGATGGCTTTTTGTAAATTAACAGGGACATTCGAGGAAATTTTTAAATCGTTTTACAAACGGTTTGCTTGCCGCGAGTATCCAAATAAAGTTAATATTTGTAACACTTGGTTCTCTGGTAAACAACAGCAATTAACGCATTAATGATATCACTTTGAAACTTTATTACCAACTTTTATTTTACATCGGCATTTAGGCGGTGAATGAAAGTAATTTGCATTGTAGTCGGTGCAATTTTTAAATGACACTTCATTGTCTGGAAGGAATGTAATTACGTAAAACGTTAATAATTACAAAATATAATTGTTACGTTTATTAATGAACTAAACTAATTGTAATTAATTCAAATGTAATAATTACAAAATAATACAGAGTAGGAACGCGTTTCGAAACCGTCAGAGTGGCAGTTTATGAGGAAGAGAGATAACGTAAGTTTCAGAATGACAGCCTCAGAGAATGAAGAAATGTCGAATTGACAGGCAACGCGATAGCTGGAGGGAAAATGAAGCCACGCAACCGATTCTGCTCTCTGAATAGAATTGCGCGAACGACGATAACGAGCGTGCACGTTAATTTAATTGAAATTTAACTAATTCCCCTTTTAGTCTGAGCCTCCTCGAGAATTATCGCGCCGTTTTGTAAAGTGCTGTTTAGGCTTAATAACGCCCGACGTCACGGTCGTCGCCAAATTACGTTTACTACTTACCGCGGAATTGTTTCTACAGCCACTTAAAATCCGGCAGGGATGAAGAATTAACAGATTAATGAAAAATCATTCCGCCGCGCCGTAACAGCGACCAGTCGACACTGCGATAAATCGAATATCGTATTTGAACAATCGGGCATCGGAATATCGACAGGTGTACACGACAATACGTGGATATTTTAAGAATGAAAAGCCCTAACTGTCTACCGTCAATTGTGCGACGAACAATGGCATTATTATTCCGCGTCTTTAAATATTCAAATTATGAATTAATTCCAATATATTTTTGCCAAGTTATTACAGCAATTATTCGCGAAGAACAATGGTGCTAGGCCAGTGAAGCACCGACGAGCGAAAGCTCTCGCGCCCTGATACCAGTGAGTTATTAAATGACATCGATGCTTATGTGTATAAAGTGCCGTTGACTCATCGTTTTATCTCATAACGATGAGATAAAAGATTAACGTGTACACGTCGCTCATGTAAAAGGACTCGAATTCAAGCATTTGACGCAATTACATCTACAAACGTATCGGCGAAACGAGGGGTGCCGTCGTTAGAAAATGGGGTGTCAATAATTTTTACAGCCGGGAATCACCTGTGCGAGCTCGAGGCCCCCGAACTGTCATCCCTCGCAGTCTCAGCCACGTGTCCCGCGTCTGCCTCCTGATTATCCAGCGTCGCGGCGCGAAGCGTCGGCTGCGCCAGCGCACGCGATCGATACCCCAGACCGCCGGGGTTTTCGTCTGTCCGCGTGACGTCATGGTGTGCGAGCCGAGCCAAGACGACAGGGGCCGTAGTCTACCGAGGGTGATCGAGGTGGTGCGAACCGCGTTAAGAGCGAGCCGTCGAATCGACGTAGTGAAACCGCTACGTCGACCTCGAACGTTCCGCGCGAAAATTCTCCCCGGCCGCTCGCGAGTCGCGTCCGCGTCAACCGGTCAAACTACCGTCCCGCCGTCCCACGTTGAAGGCCTCCGTTGCCGAGTTCCGATCGCGTACGTCGAGGCCGACATCCGCGCGCGCGAAAGTGACAGCTCCGAAGTGGTGTGCTCCACTCACCCCCAGAGAACGTCGAGGGACGTTACGTTCGCCAGCGAGATTTTCGTAAGTTCCGAAATACGTGCGACGAGCGGCCGAAAGTTATATCGTGGGCCGTCCAGGGCGCCGAGGGCGCCGAACGACGAGGAGAGGCGCGCAAGGTCGCCGCGACCTCCGAAATCGAGCGGTCGTCATCGCGCGGAATTGGTCCAGACTGGTCTCGCGGGGGAGGCTGGTCGGGACCCGTCCTGCTTCCCCGAGGTCGTCCGCGCTCGCCTCACCATTATTGCCGGCGATTTCCACCCTCGCACGCGGCACGCGACGATTTCCCCCCGGTGCGCGCAGCGGAGAGCGGACGGAAGTAGCGCGCCGCGCTCGTCTGATCGCAGGCGAGCTGCAACCCCTTCTTCGGCGCGCGCGGCGCAGCTGAGCTCGACCGGGCGCGACCCACAGCCCTACATTCGCGGTCTGCGGCGTGACCTAACTTCAACCCACCCCACCTTAGGCGAGCCTCCTCGCTACCCTCTCCGCTTCCGCGAACCATCACGGGATCTTACGCATCGGATTCTCCCCTTAGCCGCGTGCACTCCTGTACAAATTCATTAATGCCCCTGTCAATGGCCTATTTTACTTTTATTTCCTCCGGTGGGATTTGGCTTTTCAAGAGTGGCCTCAACTTATAGATTTCTACGATAATACCATTTTCAGAAACGTTTATTACAATTATTGGTTTCTGAATTTTTCCCTCGCGTTCTTTAATTTGCTTCAGAAACGATTTGTTTCGAGGAAGTTAAGAGATAACGGAAATATGTGTATTCTCATTTACTTTCTCCTTATTTACGTATTATAGATATTTATAAGGAAGAAATGTGTCCAATTTAACTGCTCGCGACGAAACGATCGTGAAAATTATCGTATATTTAGGGAATTACGTGCCTGACCTTGACAAAGAGGAATCAATCATTCACGTATAACGGCAGTCTAGGGACAACGCCTTCCCCGATGATGCTGCCATTAATTAACGAACAAATGATTTGACGGCACTAGGTCGACCTCGTTATCGTTGTAACGATCGTCATGATGATAACGCCGTCGCGCCGAGAGAATACGGGGACTTTATGAGACCGTCTACTTTAATATTCGCCCGAGAAACCATCGCTGCACTGAAAGATGCACCTTCCGCGTTAGCGGCGCTCGGCAAAGCGTCATTTCTTTCATCGGCGCCCCTGCAATTTTGCTCGCACTTGTAAAGCTTCTCGTAAAATTACGTTTGCACAAATTTTGCCTCGCGTCCCTCGGATATGATTTCGAACATCGAGTGAAATTCCGCGAGGAAACGAGTTCAATTTCGTTCAATAACCCCGCAGGAAATAATTCTACAAAAAATCTTACAAAAAATACTACAAAAACTAAAATATAACTGCCAGAATCTAAGAAATTCTACGTAAATTTAAAAGGCGTAATAAAAAAATCAACATGAAAGTGCTAGAATTGGAACGCTTTTGTTAATTTTTGTAATATTCTACAAGTAAACAGATGTTTTAATTCTTTAAGATCTTGTTTCTCAAATTTTTTAAACTAGTAAAGTTTTGTACTAATTTTTACAAAATTGCACATTTTCATGAAACACTACTTGCAATAATTTTTTATTTGAGAACATCGTAATTTCTGGTACTATTTTGTAGATATTTTTACAAAAAAATTAATGTTTCAACGAAGGTATAAAAATTTCCACAAATTTCTATTTCAAGTCAATTTTTTGTAGTTATTTATAGTAATTTTTTCCGCTAGAGAAGATAAAGCTTCTCGTAAAATGGCGATTACACAAATGCTGCCTTACGTCCCTCGGATACAACGATTTCGAGTGAAATATCGAGTGAAATTTCGCAAAGAAACGAGCTCATGTTTCGTTTAAACGCACAATAAGATAATTGACGAGATATTAATGAAGATACAAACTGTGTTATACAAACTGTTGTGCAAACGATTTCGCCCGAATGAATTCAAAGTGAGCGATATTTCCGTTGTCGGTGCGATAGCATGGGAATCGGATCGCGAAGTCAACAGGGTTTTGTGAGTAAACAGGCAGGGAGAAAGAAACGGAAGTAAACTATCGAAGACTGCCGGACAAATAATACGCGGTAACGCGATAGGACGAAGACAGCACGCGTTGCATTCGTGAAATATCGCTTCGACTCGGTAAAATTGAATTACCTGTGTCGTGCGTTGTGTAATAACGACAAAATTGAATTCACCATAAGCAAGGATTACAAAGAGTGCCACGGGACTGTACGACTTTTTCATGCGTGCCAAATAATGTTGGAGAACGACAGATCATTGCGATATCTAGGATTCAACGTAATGCCGATTGTTAGCGATATAACACATTACCAATCCAATATATTACCGATTGTTAGCCATAATACATTCGGCGCACGTGCCACTAATCGCGAACAATCGAGGGAACACCCCGTCATGTTGCGCCGAAGTATTATTTATGTGTTGCGGTCCTATTTAAATAATTGAATAATTTGTAGCTAAATTAATGGAATACCATCAATTTTCTGCTTGTTTAAACAACAATGTCGAAATGAAACTGAATAATTTCTGTTAATTAAAGCCACAAGTAATGAATAATTTCTATTTTGGCCAAACTAAATTAAAAATAGGACATAATTTCAATGTGCTGTGATTGCGACAGTTGTAAAATATCAAGTAAAATGACGTATTTTGTAGAGAAGCTGAGAGTCGGCTGAATTGTGATATACAAATGACTTGCAACGGCGTACAATGCGGCGACTAATTAAATTACATTTTATTCGGAATACGAATTTATTTAATGTATCTACTTTAAATGACAGAAGTTCTCGAATGACGGAAGAAAAGTACTCCTTAGTTTTATGACTTATTCATTGAAGCGCCGTTAAAAAGTGCTGTTGCAACTGGCTGCTAAATTTCCCTGCAACTTCACGCTCTCTCGGTACGCAGGCAAAAATCTACTCCATTAAATATTCATTCTATCCATTGATAAAGGAACAAAATGATAAATGCATTTTATCTTCCTGCACCTTGCAATTTCGTTGTAAATAATTATGCATTTACTCATTCGGTTGTTTAAGGTCGATCAATAGTGTGACTATTGCACTATACATGTTTGCACAGCGTATACATACAATTTATAAAGCGAAAGCACTGAATACAACTGATTTTAAGGGGATGCTGGAGTGATTCTGCTCTTTTGCACCTTTCTAACCTAAAAACTGTCAGTTCACGGAAACATTTGTGTAATATACAAATTAAATGGCTTAGGCTTACGTGTACAGATCGAAAGCAGCTTGCTATTCCGGCCAAATGAAAGAACAATATGGCATCACTGAAACTAAGTTTGTAAGTCTAATAAAAAATAATAGTGAGCACATACTACATGTACTGTATGTATGTGTTGCTCACTATTATTTTTTATTAGACTTACAAACTTAGTTTCAGTGATGTCATATTGTTCTTTAATTTAGCCGGAATAGCAAGCTGCTTTCGATCATCTGTACACGTACCATTTAATTTGTGTATTACACAAATCTTTCCACGAAACAGACAGTTTTAAGTGCAAAAGGTGCGAAAGTGCAGAATCACTCCAGCATCCCCTTAAA
>NW_011967241.1:911177-922719 GCF_000949405.1 Vollenhovia emeryi | reverse complement strand
CACTTGTGTAGAAAAGAGAGAAACTAACATTTCCATCAACGTCAGTGTTTTCCTGACCATATCTGGCATTTTTAATTAATACAAAAAATTTATTGCGAAAGATATTACCTCAACCAGGGTTTGAGCCTGGACTTTCCTACACTCTAGACGGGAGTCTCACCAATTCGACCACCGAGGCGTATGATAATATTTTGCGCAATAACAGTGCAAAGGTGTTGTCTACGCGTCTATTTCGACTTTTGTCAACTGCGCGCCGTTGTACGCAGAACTGTCGAATGCGCGATTATCGCGTTGTGTCTCAGTGGTCGAATCGGGGAGACTCCCGCCTAGAGTGTAGGGAAGTCCCGGTTCAAACCCTGGCTGCGGTAGTATTGTTCGCAATAAATTTTCTGTATTATTAAAGTTGCCAGATGTGGTCAAGAAAACACTGACATTGTTACTTATTGCTGACGACATTAAAAAATTGTTATTAGTTAATATTTTTATGTCGTATCTCTTGCATTCCCTTCGTAATTCGTTTAGGAAAATATTAAATGTCGCGCTGCAATTGACACTAATAATAAAATGTGTTGTAGTTATAGTCAAATACCCGGAGAAAGAAAATATTACGAATCGGGTGATTCTGAAGAAACGACACCCACCGTCATATGCCTCACAAAAAGTTTGAAATGGTGGTACGTCGGAATAAATTTACAGTATGTCGAGTCCGTAAAAAAGATTACAGTTTTTACTTATTATTTGCCTTCAAAAGTTAATTATTTGTCGCGACGTCTGCACTTACATACTGGACAGGTAAAGGTAATTTTTCTAGCAGCGATAACAGCAACAACATTGCGGCAAGGCATTGTAATGTTGCTGCAACGTTCTGCGTTTGCTGGGATTAAACTTGAAATAATACGTTATTGGTGCTTGAAAAATTACTTTGTTCGTTGGTAAACTATTAAAAAATTTCTGGAGTTTTCAAGATCTTTTATAACTTGTGGGAGAAAAGTGCCGCAACTTGATTACAATCGGGAGTTTTCAATCTAGCGGTCTCCAAATAAAATCGATACTAATGCATTCGTGTTAGACACATTATAAATGTAATAAAACCTTTGGTAAAGGATTAAAATGTGTATACATATACTTTCGACGGCGTATGCCACGTGCGACCTAATCTGGTTTTTCTCGTTAGTTTGCAGATAGTAACTTTCTCAACTCCACCGCACATCCGACTTCCCGAGAACCAGCTGACAACACAAGCGACACCAGAGGAACTTGACGCGGTGCTTACAGCTCGAAAAGTGAGAATACGTATAATCTGCCAAACGCAAATCAGCGATCACAAGCGGGCCAAGAACAAGGAAGAAATCAGGGACAAGCGGTGGACACGGAAGAGTCGGGTCGTAAGAGCTCCGGGAGGGATAGCCTTTGATTGTGATGTGGTGGAGCCCCCCGGAGGGCCGCGGGGGCAGGAGGTCAAAGGCTGAGCGTTCGTGAGGGCAACAAGCACGGCTCGGCTGTCCCGTGGCGAAATCGTCGGTAGGGCGGAGGAGGAGGTAGGATGGTGTGACCTCCGGCGTCATCCCGCCCGACGCGGAGGTGGTGCTGGAGGTGGCGGAGGTGGCGGTGGAGTCGAGCAGCTGCTGCCCGACTCGGAGGAGGAGGAGCCGACGGCGATGTCGAGGCAGCTTCGAGGCGAACGAGACCACGTGAGCCGCGACTACCAGGAGGGTTACCTCGGTGATTTTCGGGACTTGCGCGACCTCAGGGATTTTAGGGACTTCCATCGTGACACCCTCGACGAAAGGGACGGCGAGGGACTGCGGGAGAGGCCCGCCACTGGCAGGACGACTTATCGGGACGACTATCCGGAAGAATACGATCATCGTCCCACCGCTGCGTCCACCTCGGCAAATCTTACCAACAACCCGGTGAGTCGCAACTTCTTTCCATGGGGTAATGGATCTGTTTACTTAGCCAAAGTATTGTAGATCAGAATACAGTATATCAAAGAAAAGTAGATATGCGTGTGTATGTCAGATATGTGTTTCAAAACTTTGAAAGAACATTGCTATATCTATAATGAAATTACGTTGAATTTCCTGTTCAACGGAAGAAAGATACCAATACGTACAAGACCTTTGTACTTTAATAACGCAACTATTGAAATATCCTTCGCGCATATCTTCAAAGAGTTATAACTTTTGAATACAAAAAAATTTTATGGGCTCTCTCTCTTGCCGCTACCGTTCAGGCTATGGTTGTGCTCGTACGACGGTACTTGCAAAATGAAGGCGTAAGAGTAATCCTGTATCTAATATTAAACACTAAAAAGAAGAAAAAGTTTGCAGAAAGTAAACAACGTAAGTTCAAGGTAATTATAACTTTAAAACGCGCCTTGTCACCTGCAAAATAGAACGTTGCGCAGCGCGATAACGGCTGTCTTTCCGCTCTTTCTCGGCGGCATTATATCTTGCGACTACATCGTTGTGTAAGGAAAGCGCGGCCGTACCTATTAAAAACTTGCTCCCGCGAGCCCGCTTAAACCTCCAACAGCTATTTGTATAGCATTACCCTCCCCTTTCGCTCGCGTTACTACGAACGAGGAATAGTTGCAAACTTGGACCATCAGCAAGAGTTGCAAATCCTATCGAAATTTATATTGCCGGTGGTTTCCGCCCTGCATATTGGTTTCTCCGCGCGATAATATACTCACGCTATCTCCCTCTCTCGTTACGTTAACGTCTATTTAGCGACGTGGTACAAAGAATTCGGCATAATCGGAATGTCCATACGAGATTGTCTTTCGCAAAATCTGTACATACTTCCGTAATATCTTCTAATGTATGTAACAGGCAAAATATAATAAACTCATGATCGCTAACAAATAGAATTGAGTTTGCAAGTTGACACGTTGAATTTTATATCACGTAGCTAAAAAAAGGTACTTCGAGTTTACCGAAGACTCCAAATTAAAATTAACTGCAATACTGGAACAGTGGCTATTTAGTCGAACGGAGCGATTTATTCGATAGTGTTATTACAAATCGCCGACAATAAATTAGCGAGAAATTTCGCAGTTAATCGTTAGACTGAGATGCTCCGGTATTCTCGTTAACGGGTAATCATAGCCGTCCTATAATGCGTGCATATTCTATTATGCAATATTCGTCCGGATATGCTCTCGGCACTCGCATTTTATATTGGAACTCTATATCTCGCAGTACAGGGATTTCACTGCTACTCTGTACACCCCGTGCTTTCTTATCGGGCAATAAATTCAAATTAACGTAACCATTGATTAATATCGTCGTTACGATCTAACTATTTATTGCGGACTACGCGATACCACGTGCGCGTACGTATTAATTCTGGAATTCCATATAATCGTGCCATGACTCGCTTCATCGCGAAGAAACACGTGCTCGTTGATATTACTATCGCAAACTTTTATGCCCGTGTCTCGATCGAGATTGCTTTATGTGGCCGGACAATAAAATTGGAATCGCTCTATTCCCGGGTAGCGCTCTGGAAGCTGGTTTCGCTTTAATTTTTTTAAAACAGAAGGCATATAATTTGTGCTTGCACACAGGTACATTGTAACGATTTCAATTAGGATGAAGTTATTTTCGATAATATTCTCGAATCATTATACTATAATAATACACAGAAAAGGACTTGATTATAGATTACAATATTTTCCATCAAAAACACAAAATTTGCCAATACAATTACGTTAACGAAGTTTATTTGTTATTTAGTCTTATGTCACGTAAAATTTCTGTGTATGAAAAAATATTATTTTCAAAGCGCGGGACAAAATCATTATCTATATAAAGAATTACTAATTGCATCGAATATAAATTATACCAATGTACTGATTTATAAAAGGATCTAACTAATTGTAAGTCCAACTACGACTTAAATAAGTTTAATGTAGGTTTCCTCGAAGGACACGCTATTCTTTATAGCTGCCATTCCTCTGTTCGATAGTTGGTGGGCCACTTAGTCGTAAACAATCTTGTTTGCGCAGAGCCAGAGCTTCTGTACGAAGTTTCCTTTAAACTTGAAAGGAGGTCAAGCGTGTTACAGGACGAAACTGTGCAACGCGAGGCGAGGGCGCGATATCGAGGATGAGGGGTCGACCTCTTTGACGACAGTGCTCTCTTTAGGCTCTCTTTGACATCCTCGGTAATCGGCGCTGGTACTCTTCATTTAGCGCTCTTACAATTTTCATGGCGAGGCGTCTTCGATGTCACATCCGCGGGGTCCTCTCATTTGTAGCTGTATTCATCGCGGCGTTCTTCCCTGCTGTTCGCATCTCGAGGGTCAGACTCGCTAATGAGAGGGACGGGAAACCTTGCATAGCCCCGGAGGGTGAGATGGCGGGGATGACAAGGTGGAAAATGGAATCTGCCCTCTCGGAGGACGCTTTTTCACCGAGCGAGTATGACGCACGACTCGCAAAACTGGGCCACTCTGTCCCTTACGACAACGATTCCGATGTATTAGTTTGCTCGAGTGTAGCGCGGTATAAATCTCAAGTGTTGTTTGTTCAATTTTTGACACCCAAATCTAATGAACGGCCTTGTTTTAATTTACCGACAAATCTAACGTCTTATAGATAACTACTGATAATTACACGTGGCGATTTTATTTCTTACTGTTAGGGGAGGCCGCTGTACAGGGTGTACTAAAACCACCGGATATCCTTTTAATCGTAAATTCTTTAGAAACTTTCAAGACAAAAATTCCAATACAAAAATGTCGGGGCTGTAATAGTTTTTAAATAATAAGCGATTACATTTCACAAATGACAGGCCTGAGATTTCGCGCGCTCAGGTACGGCGACACGACGAGTGATAAAGGTGTTCCTACGAATATCGCCCTTTTTAGCATAGCGACAACTTTCACAACAGACTTAACGATTCATTCTCGAATTAATTGCTCCTCTTGTTATCTTTAACCATTTCTTCTGTTAACTTTGTGTAACGTCTTATTAATAAAAGGCAGGGGTTCACTACGACGAGCATCTTGATCGGACTGACATCCTTCGATTTAGTCGATCTCCGAGATTCTGAGTGAACTTGGAATTTTCAGTTAGATTCAATCTAGCCTCCCGCCTCTCTTTATCCTCGAGTTTTCAAAATAACCGGATCGTCGTCTTCCCAAATGTTTTCTGTCCCGTTAAACGGCGACTTTGGTTCTCGCTCGCTCGCGAAACACATAGGAACACTTTTATCGCTCGTCACGTCGCCGCGCCTGAGCGCGCGAAATCTCAGACCTGTCATTTGTGAAATACTAAATCGCTTATTATTTAAAAACTATCGTAGCCTCGACATTTTTTCATTAGAATTTTCCTCTTGAAATTTTCTAAGGAATCTGCGATTCAAAGGATATCCGGTGGTTTTAGTACACCCTGTATACACTGCGAGCACATACACAAATACCAAAACTGTTCCTGCTTGAGCAACGGTGCCTCGTTGCAAGGTTGACTAATTTCTTCGTGGCTCGCGAGACGAGTCATCACGTTGAATTTAATGTTCGCAATTAAACTGATATATATCTTCGTATAATCGTACTATTGCACGCCTGTTCCCGCGAATAATTCGACTATCGCGAGAATTTATTTCGCGTTGTCCGATTTGTCCAAGTCAGATCGTGAATACAAGACCACTTCATCTCTCTCAGGCCTCTCGCTGATGATGTGTTTTCGTTGACAGATCTTTAATCTATTCCGAACGCGCGTTATCTTCAAGGAAATCGAAATTGCGAAAGTGGAGTTACGAAATTAAACTGTTCGCCGCGACCGGATTGATGCGAAACTGCAGATTTATTTCAACAGTTTAATTGTTAAACAAATCGGCGCCCTCTTTCATATTCCACAACATTTTTCTTTTTCAGCGCGAGTCAGCCTTTTACGTATCGCATTGCAACGTCTGACCCGAGCGATGTGATATTTTTATCCAGAAATAATACCGTGGGAAGTCAATATGTTCATAAGATATCCCTCACGTATTTATAAATTATGTCCCGCGGACGTACAGAAACTCTTATTGACGCGGAGATGGCCGGAGTCCACTCGCCTTGATCATTTTATTAAGACGTTACGCTGCATCAGCTTATCGAATCGCAAGCAGCGCCTCTTGCTCGCGACCATCCGCGTCGGATTCGAGGAGTCGTTCTTTTAATCGATATTGTTAGGTAACGGGCACGGGCGTGTTCGCATTCATCATGCGCATTTATCGTTGCACCGTTCACTCACACCGATTGCGCATTCAGAAATCTTACACGCTTCGTAATTGTCTGTAATTATGCAAATACCGATCGTATACTCGTCCACATTACATTCGCAACTGTGTAGTTACTGCGTATGATACGATAATCGCGCGTGGACTCAAGCGAGAGCGCGTGATGAACGAACTGATCGTCATTGCTTGCCGCCGATCGCCGGTTTTTTTTCCAAATTGTGTGATTATCACCATTCAATGCGTCAGAAATGACAAGTACGTTTCGTTCTCGAATGAAAATCGCCCAGGAGGGAGAACGAGGGCTCGCAATGTCGTCGGAAAAGCATACCGCTGGGTAGAATCGTGCCGTGTTTCCAAAATTCTCCATCTACAAATATCGCCCGTACGTATGTATGTAAATGCTAATGTGTACATATATACGCGTCATATGTGCTGCACTGCAGCGAATGGAAATCGAATCGATGACTCTTCTACCTGAGAGATACTGTCTTCTTCCAAAAATATTATATAGCTGGTATTATGTCAGGCATTTCTGGGCTTATATGCATAACGAACTAAAATGTTTTTAAATATATCGAGTGAGATATGTAACTTTTTATAGATATTAGAATAGAGAAAGAAAAGTTTACTCACGAAGTGTATATTTTGTACATTTGCGCTACAAGATATCGCACAGTTAACATTAAAGATCTCGTCGTTGTTGTGCGAAAATGAAAAGTAAAGTTAGCATAAAAAGAGAGATATGATTACAAGCTGTAACAAAATTATTGGTACAAAACACGCTCCGGCCTCTGCAAAGTACTTTAGAAATACAAACTGCACAGCCACATAATTTTAATCGCTCGAACTGCATTAATCGTATTAAGTGTGCATTTGTATTCATTAATTGGAGATGCATATTTATTCTAAGCCGGATTATATAATTTGAGGTGAGATACTGCAAACTGGATTGGGTGGCGGAGGACGAGGAAATCTGCAGTGGAAAATTTCGATTGACGTAAGGTTGCGTTAGCATTAACATCTAATTGCCGCAATGCGCGCATGTGTAACTTGAAAGTAGAGCGTTGTTACTGCTACCGCACGCAATTAATATCTCTCGATCTGCATGCGAAAAGGCAAGTTATTACTCCTGTAATAGCTTCACTGCCGCGAAACATGTAGGCACCGCGCGCTGGAGATTTTAAAGAATCGGACCACCCACGTTTGTTTCTCTGGCGGAAATTCGATAATCCAATCCGTCATTTACTTCTGCGAATTTATAAGCAAACGATACGCGGTGTGTGGTATAGTTGTGACACCGGCAACTCGTTTTTCATGATTGTTATAATGGAAAAATAAGTAAGCGCAAAAGTAACATAACGCGTGGACGCATAACATTAGACAGTATCCTTTCTTGGGGCACGTTATATCGAAATAAAAGTGAGAAACGCTTATTCTTTATAAAAGAGAAATGTAAAAAGTCAATTATAAAACGAGTAATTGTCCCAGAAGATAATCACATTGATGATTATATGTAATTTCGCATCGTTGATAATTTTGCGGTCATTTATTTGCGCAAGTTTAATACGGATAAGTGCATAATAATTTCCAATTATTTGTTACTTAAGTCACCATTTTTATGAAAAAAGAAATACACTTAAGGATTCTGAAATAGTGCATGTGAAAAAACAACTCGCGATAAACATCGTCGACGAGAATCGACGGACAGGCAGATGAAAGGTCGTGAATAGAGGTGGTCTCTCATCGCCTCGCGAAGAGTTCTTCAGGGTAGTAGGTCTCTGTAGCTGTTTTAGGTCTGCGGACCCGGTTCCAACGAATATAGGTCAGTGTACAAACCGGCAGGAGCAAAAGAGCTGAATTTTTGCCTGTGAGCACGTCTCGATCCTCCTGGACCGAGTCTCTACTTCAGCGAGTCGAGGACTGCTAAACGGCCAAACGGGTTTGCACGGGTGTGTTCCCTTCCTTTCTTCCTTCTTTCTCCCCGTCTCTCCTCCCTCCTCGTTTTCTCCTACCGAGAAAGGATTCCGCCAACCGTGTCTCTTAGGCCCGAGTCGAAATTATTGTTAATAGGCCGCTGTCAGTGTATTGCAAGGATATCAACATGGGCCCCTGGCTATCCGCGTGCCCCGAGGATATCGTTTAACGTATGGTACCTTAATACCTTCAGTAATTAAATACTTATTGTTCTAGACCGCGTTTGCGTCGTATTTTATTTTTTTAAGCGGTAGAACGGTCTTGCGAGCGGAAGGACTGTGGCGACCGACAGAGATCGAGGCGAGTCAAAAGAGTTGACTTGCCGAGAAGCTGGCACAAATTTTCTTTCTTGCTTTCTACATTATATTTGTCATCGCAAATGTCTGCGATGTTAATTTTAAATGCTTGCGATAAAGTATCCGTAGATCGCTGTAATGTTCAGTGGCTGAGTATGTGAAAATATAAAAGGACGCGAATTAAAAATATATCAAAAACAGGTTTTTATCTCGCCGTGAGTTTAGTTTTCGATAAGTAACATTTACAGCGAGTATCTCGTATTTCATTAAATGACACGAGGCAATCTATTAAGGTGCGACGTAGTATCGGAGTACTCGTTGGCGCATAGCCAATAAGGACCAAGCAAGCAGGACTCATGCATCGGTATATCGCGCGGTCTTCGATCGTGTCATACGCGTCTCCCTTCCATCTGCGACCGTGAGTTCTGATTTGGAATTCGCAGTTGCATTCTGATCCGATACCTCGGGTGCGTGATGCACCTGCTAAAGCGGAACGTCTTCCGTTGCGAATGGCTCGCGAGGAGAGGTAAAAAGTAAATTGGCTGTAAATTGTAGAATTAGCACAGTTGTTTATTATTTATCGTCGTACACGTTTTCAATACAGGTTGAGACGTTCGACCGAGAGTAATTTCAATCTTCCTCGAAATACTTGCGCGGGAATACACATAATGAATCGTTAAACTTAAGGACACACGCCGGTTAAATAGAAATTTAACGGGACCAATTAAAGCGAGACGTAAGAGACTTTTTATTTCAGATCTCGAATTCTCCACCAAGTAGCTCGTACTACCCGCTTTTACGCATGATTTAATTGACGGCTTGTTTGCGCTTATAGATTCCGGGATTGCCAGTGTGTAAATGATGAGAAAGTGCGTATCGCTTTACAAGTCGACTTGTATAAATTCCACCGAGATATATTTCTAATTTAATCCTTGATGCTCTCGATACAGCAGAGCACTTGGGCCGATAACATGCTTTCAATAAGCAGAACTGATCAACGTAAAGGCGCAACGCGGAACTGACTCGCCAACATATTTATAGAATGCACTTTCAAATTAGCAATTCCGGATAGTTTTATGATAGAAACACTCATTATTCGGCTGCCAGTTAATAGACATCCGTCGCCCAATATTCTCGAATTATTATCGCACAACTGAATAAATCAACGTTTTCCCCTCTGTTACCGTTGCGGTAATTAAGATGTGTAGTTATTTAAAAATTATATGCGCAGAGAAACTGCTATTTTCGTTTTAAATACAGTTGGAATGCGGAGAGCTGAAAGTAATAAAATAGAAACCGAGTATACGGGCGTATTGCGTTCTGCTTACGTTGTTCGATGGCGGAGAAAAATGGCCGGTGCAAAAAATACGAGCGTAATAAAACCGAAAAATAAGTGACCACGGAGGGAACCATTATTTGCGGAGTAAAAACGCGGAGTCTTGGGATTTCATAGAGAGCCTTTTGTTATTTTAAACCCTAATCCACGGGAGCACGAAGGGAGAGGTAACATCTAAACTCTGTTGCATTCCTCTCCATTCTTTGCCCGTGAGCACTTTAGAGCATCCTTTTTCCTTTCTACTATACCGAGATTCATATACGCGCGTCGTGTGCACACGCATTGTGTGTTATTCTGGCCGGTTAGCGATGGGACTAACAATAAGCGATATAATAGAAATTGTAGTATTTTCGTATATAATTAATTGATACAATATTACGTCATGATTTATTTTCAAATATGTATCCGCAGCTTACTGTCGTCGTCTTATTGCGAATGAGCTGTTTCAATAGGAGCATTTAGCAAATAATGTGACGTAACGAGCATATGTTGTCCCGTCGTAATTTTTATTTCACCGGACTCAACCCTTTCTCAATTGCAATGCAAACCAGCTTCCCAAAACTGTCCGGTGGCATATCGTATCACGTGAATTTTGTATTGAGCAACTCGAAGCCAACCCTACCCTCGACAAAAAACTGACGAGAGGCCGTTTTAAGCCTCGCGTAAAACGTCGTCGCTGCGCCGAGGATAACGACGGTGGCGGCGGCTGATGCCGCTTCTCGTACACCTGCGGAATTAGCTGCGAGAAAAAGCCTTTGGTGAGGCCGCGTGCCACCGAAATTGCAGAATTATTATTCTTCTTGGAATACCGTGACGCCAGTGTCGCCGGGTTGCATTAGAGAGGACGCGCAAGGTGAGCGACGAAGGAGAAGACACATTGAACGATATGAGCCAGAAAAGAACGAAGTGGAAGAAAGGGCGGAAGAGGATAAAAGCAAAGAGGGGAATATTTCTTAGGGCCTTAGGACCTACCTTCGTACACAATCGCGTCATGTCCTTCGGCCAAGTAGCCTGGAACACGAGCACGGGCACGGGCACGAGGACGAGCACGAGCGAGGCGTGCACCCTCTTATGCTTCATGCACCTGATCGGGGGCTCCTGCCGCTTAATTGGAAAGATTCACGAGGAGGATCGAGTATTGTATTCGCGGACAAGAGTCGCGTGAAGCACGCGAGGAGGTGGCGCGATCGTGGCTTAGCCTGATGGAAGCGCTTTGCTCGACAGCGAGATGAGGTGGTTTCGTGGCGCGATAAGCAGGCAGGGGCGCAAGGTGCGTCGGAGTCGTTAGCTCGATCGTTAACCGCCGGAGTTGTCTTGTTCGCGAGCAAAGCGTGTTACGTAATGAGTTAATACCGCGGAAGTTCGTAACGTTCTTCTTTCTCCGCTTCCGCAGGCGATCAGGCGCTCTTTGCGTCTTTACCCGCCCTCTAAGAGGATTAAACGCACCTCGCGCATGCCGGCTCAACTGCTGTTCTTGTTACCTCCCGAGGCACGTGGCACTACAGGTCGATTAAGAGTCTTTGGTAGTAACGACCCTCTTTAATACTTATACAGGGTGTTATGTAATAGCCGCATCAGCGCTTATTGTGGGATAGAGTGGACTAGACTAAGTCGAAAAGTCCTCTACCATTTTGCAATTTTCGCAAAAGTCAGCGAGTTATTAATTATTAAAAGTCGCTGTCTTAGGCCGACCCACTGCCCAA
>NW_011967241.1:900650-908685 GCF_000949405.1 Vollenhovia emeryi | reverse complement strand
TTTCTCTCGGTGTACGAATCGTGTTATTACGAAATAAATATGCCGAGTCTTTTCTAATGATATACTCAACTCTAAATTAGATGTAAAAGATTAAAACCAGCAGATTTCCCGCGTGTAACGTAAAATATTTTTTTAAAAGCTTTACGCGAAATTTCTTTTTCTATCTCTCTCTTTCTCTCCTTGTCTTTTTATTTGATCTCTTTAATTAATAAACTTATCACAAGTGTAGGTTTATATAAAATGAAAAGGATATAACAAGTATACGCTAGACACAATAAATACAATAATATCTACGCATATATATTTATTTCATGAAGTTCTTATTAACATAAACGAAATATGTTTATTCAACGTGTTGTTCATTCTCGGGCTAAATCAATAAATAAATTTTTACATAATTAAGTAATTATTTTAAATTTATGCCTTTATCATGTGCAATGGCAATTATGGATAAAAATGTAAGCAATGATTTTTGGGGTTATAATTTGGGTACCACTTTGCAATTCAATGAACGCGTATGCGTATTACAAGCCGGTTATACATATATGCATACTAATTTTAACGAAGAAACTTTTTACTGCATCTCTACATCCTTTAAGTGCTCATAATAATTTCCTGTCTAGATGCGTGACCCCGTACGCCGAAGATAAGGTACCAGTTGTAAATAACGTACATCGTCACGTTTTATTGAAAAGAGATTTCTGTTCACTAGTTACCAGATTATAAATCATAAACTCTTGAGTTTTTGCTATGCATTTATGTCATTATGAAGAATAGACTTTTATTTAAATTATTTGCGAAATTTAGACTTGTTTGGCAAGGAAATTTTAAACGAGAGAATTCGAGGCTTCCTCACATTTGGTATTTTATAAAATCATATAGCTTTCTGAAATTTTCTCGAATCTTTCTAAAGTTTTCCTCACAAAAGATTAAAATTTTTTAAGAAAATCTCGAGAGTTTAACGAATCGTAAACTGGTACGGTTTCAACTCGAGTCTTGATGTGCAGTTACGACTAAAGACCATAAAGATAAGGCTAGTCCGGGATTCTTATGTAAAATATTGCAGTATATCCTGCCAGATGGTTGAATATTATTTTGCGTCGTAGAAATCCTGATGAGAACGCCCAGGATTATTTAATGTATATGTTCGACTCTACCCGATGCTGCGCAGGTATAAAAATAAGTAGGGTAGTGTAAGGAGAATGGAAGGGATGAAAGGACCGAGACGGAAGACATGTTGTAATACCAGTTTGTAGCCTACCAATGTACTGCATTCTTTCAGATATTCAGGATTTCATGTTTAGTATATGACAAAGGAGACGCGAGGACTGACCCACTCTATAAAAAAAACCTTTTTTCTACAACTTTCTCTTTTATTTGGATATTTATTTCCACTTTGACCCTTTGAACATTTGAAATTGAAACAGGTACCTGGCCTAATATTAGTATGGACAGGTTTCCTTGTATTTTAAATATAACACACATGAAAATGTTGAGATTTTTGAGGACTAGACAACACAAGCGCGCGCTATTTGGCTCTGTCTAAAACTTCGCATGGTTTGACAGCTGCAAATAATTTGTTGAGTATTTACAATTAGTTGCGATGTATGAAACAAGATAGAATATATCATTGACAACAGTATATTTAAATAAATAACAATGGCTCGTGTGATAAAATCAAAAAGAAGAGAAGGGGCTCAGAGCCCCTTCTCTTATTTTTTGCGTGTACTTGAATTTTTTAATCAGGAACAATAAGATCAAAGTTGCGGTCTGTCAATGTTATCAACGATAAATTGTCCGAGTTATACGCAGTACGTCCGTTAGTCACACTGACCTCATTCGAACTTGTTGTCCAATTGACAACTTCTTCAGTATCGATTTTCTTACACAGCTGACACGACGATGTACAGCTGACTATTTAACTTTGTGGGTACGCAACGCGATTGTAATGTACTATTTTCGAAAATTCATAACATTTCACAAGATATTTAGTCGAATGATTATCTGAAGAACAGATCGTCATCGACATTCTGAGATTCTGCGGATCTCATAGATACCTAAGCAACAGAGTTGCATCGGCGAGAATCCCCTGATTTCTCAGTAATCGAGGTTGCTCGGGCCGCATTACACTCCCGGCGGCACACTAATGTTGCGTCTAAGACGCTCAAGGGGAACAAAATGGATTTCGAAGGACGGCGTGGAAGCAGGGAGGAAGGCGCGAGGCGGTCGCTCTCCGAAAGGCAATGGAAGAGAGTAAAAGTCTCGAGGGCTGGCTTACGACCGCTTCTTGCTAGAAACGCATGAATAATGCAACAATTGGAACGACGACGAGCCTTTGTTTTCGCAGGCCCTTCGTTATGGGCCGCCAAATTGCTCGCGAGCTATTCGCATCGTCGGCTAGTCACCAACCAATTTCGGGCACAGACAGCTCCTATCTTCCTCGCACTATCGCGATCCTACCTTCCTCGTGCATACAGGAACCCGGCGAATAATTAACAATTATGGGTGGAGCATACTAGCCTGCGTCGCAGCTGCACTTTGCACGCAGAAGGCTGTCAAGTGGATAGATATCCCTTTCCAGGAAACAAGCTGCGCTGGTAAATTAGGGCATGAAGGCTCTGTGATTAATTGTTGATGGCCTTCCATTTTCACTTCTTTTTTACTAACTGCCAACTTGCGGAGTTTTTGGGGTAAAGGGAAGGATTGTTTCACGGCCCTTTGTTGTATATAATTTTGTAACATTCATGATAATTGAATCATAAATTTGATAGATTTACAAGAATTCTGTCTTTTTAATGTTGCCAGGAAGACGTGCTAAGAAGAGCACCATTGAATATTAAACGTTAATGTAGAAACATGGTAGATCTTAATCTTGATGTTGTCACGTGGTCGTGTGCTTTAATATAATAATGAAACATGTAATTTACTTTATGATTCTTTGTTTCTTATTGCATACTAGTGTACATAGTAATTATGCATAATTTATCGCACAAATCATATCGAATGCTCCTGAATATTCTCAACCAGTGATCGTTATCGATAACAATAGACACTGTGTCGCGCGCGTTTCAGATATCAGTGCCAGAGATTGAAACCACCAGAGAGGCATCCCAATCTCGATCGCAATTGAGGCCGAATGGCTGTTTGTCAAGATTCGTGGACTTTTCCCGAGAGAAAAACACGACGCGAGGTTCGTACTAAACGAATAAATGTAGTTTAATATACGCAGGTGTGTGTAATTGTAAAAACAAGACGTATTTCCGTGATGATATAAAGAAGATGCCGCGGACGACAGAGCGCGCGCATATTGGGGTAAAATATCTACCCGATGACGCCCTCCCATCGATTACGGGTCGAATATTCCGATGTGTAACCCCCGTACAGCATCTTAGCGGGGTATTGGCGTAGGTCGGGACAAGAGCGGGCGGACTCGCCCCTTCGAGCCCGTTCAGATGGCAGATTGCACTCGCAAGCTCGCCCCGTCGAGTCCGACCCATACAGAGTCTGCCTCGAAAACCGGTAACCAAGTTCTCGCCGGAATTAATGGAATTCGGCCAAATGCCGACGAATTGAATTTGGTTCCTTCGGTCTCGATAATGGTCCGGTTCCCTCCCAGTGCTGTTGCTTTCCTGATCACTGGTCCAATAATCAGGAGGAAAAGACAATGAGGCGGTCCACGCGTGGACCATCGCGTGGGCCATCTATCTTACAAATGGCGTTGCATTAACGGCGTTGGAAATTCGAATAGGTCCTGTCTTCTTTGCAAGTAGAAAAGATGTCTCTCATTATCACGAGTTTATTATCACGAATAATTAGGAAATTACAAAATTAGCTTTGTGCTCTTATAAAGATATGCATTTGTGGAAATTATTTGTCTAGTTCCGCAGCGATATAATTTACAATTATATGTGTAAATTCGTGATATCAGCGTAAACTAATTTTTCCATCAGTGATTTAGTTTTCTTTCACTGTCACGATTCTCAAAGCGATGCGTACATCTACAATGAAGAAACCGTAGGCCGTTTCTTTCTCAAAAGTGAAACTCACTGACCCGTACGAAATGTAGTTCTTAGGTAATAAGTGTTGAAATTCAAGAGTTATTATTTAAGCGGGCAAGAACGGTTACGTAGGATTAACTTTTACAGCGTCGAAAAAAATTAAGTTCCTATAAAAATTTACTTCATTGATGGGCAGTTTACGTCTACCTTCGAAGGTTCTTCGAAATCTATCTTGCATAGAATTTTGACCCTGCACGCATTTCTATCTTCAACAATTACAATACCCATTGAACGCTGGTCGGGCCTGTAGAAGTCACCTCAGGTAAATCGTTTACCCCGGTTGGCGTTACAGAAGTTAGGGCCAGTTTCACAAACGTCGGTTAACTGTTAACCAGAGTTCAGCCAACTGCCTACCTTTTTCTGTCTTACTGTCTAAGAAGCGACAGAGAATCAATGAACCTTCGGTTGACCGACGTTTGAGAAACTCGCCCTTAGTGGAGTATGGTAAGAGTTCGTTATTATGAGTCGAAAATATTTTATATTCTGAAAGAGCAAGCACGATATCACAAGTTTCACTATCATTTAAATAAATTTCTAAGATAACGATTTAGCACTGCTTTAAATCACTTAATGGAATAGAGATATTATATATTTTCAGTTCTTCTAATATACCGTTTTTCACAAACCTCTAAATACCATCACAAATCTGTAATACGAAAACCTTTTATTAATTTAGTTATTTAATTAAATTTAATTAATAATAATATTTGTAATTTCCAACGAAGATAATATATACTTTTATTATCTATATAACTAGTGTTAAAACTTTATCTGAACGGACATCTATATAGTTTAATATAGACACAAGCAAACTGTTTGCATCGCAAATATTCCTTATAGTGCTACGAATATTGAAAGCCGCGATAAGATGAGAAAAGCGACCTTCTTAAAATATGTACCTCTTATCTTTACATTTTGGAACAAGGAAACGAGAGATATCCATACAATACGTGTCTTAGCAGGGACACGTAATACTGGTTTGTCTACTGCAATAGATTTCTTGCGAGAGATCTTGACGATAAGAATGCAGTTTCAGTTCGGACGACTTAAGGCTAAATCACCTGATTGGCTCTCGCAGGAGATCCCATTGCTTCTAAATTTAATCTAAGGATTTCCTACCTTTAAATCGTAAAGAATTCCGATGTGAGCAATGTGATTTCTGACATTTTTTGCCTGAACTTAGTATAGAAATACGCCGTCAGATTATGTTGGTTAGCATAATACTTGCATTAAAAATTATTGGAATGCAGAAACAAATTTGTATGCACCTTGCTAACAACATCTCACAACATAAATTAAAGAAGCAGGGAAAGATGCAGCGCCAGCACAAAAATGGAGTAATCCTGAGACAAATGGCATCACTAATTTGGATAATACTGAGGCGGCTCAAGTTAAATGTGCCATGTCCCATATTCGGGCCAGTTCCTTTAATATCCGCATCTACTTGGGTTTGCTAAAGAAATAATAAGAAAGCTAATAAAAAATTAGTCACTCTTTCGTACCCGACGTGGGGCATAAACGAACCAGCATTGTCTTATGCAAAGTTTAGGCAGCCATAATTTCACGGTCGAGTCAATTTTGCCTCCAAAGACAAATAACTTGTCCACGCCTCGAAAATCCGTAACACAGATAAATCTGTTCGATGCATTGGCGAAATCCCCGGTATAAATCTCAAGCTTTCTCGGAGACACCGTGGAATCGCTGGAAGCAGCATCGCGAGCACTCACGCGGCGGAGAACGAAGAAATCACGGCAAGAGTAAGGAAGAGGCAGTAATGAAAAAAGAAGATCTCAGTGCTCCCGGCTAATAAAGAATTTATGGTCCTTGTTACCGGTATGGTTTTCTACGAATTAACATTGATTACCGGCCTGGCCGCGCGCCGCGCGATAAAAACTTAGAAAACGAGATAGCCCGGTACGCGCAGAAACCGATTAAACGAATTCATGAATAACTTAAGAACGTTTCACGACGCACCTGCCCCCCCGTCCCTTCCCTCCTCTTCTTAATCCCCTTACTCAGGCTACGTGACAGTTTTGGAGTCGTTCGCACCGATCTCGTAATGTACTCGTTTGGACAGAGCTGACAACGTTGATGTTGAAAGTCAGATGAAATGATGGAAGCGCGTGATGAGGGTGCCTCGATCTCAAATATCGTAGTCTTGTAAAAAAAGAGCTTACCCTACAATATGTTTGAATGGATAACAGGATAAAGCGGCACTAGATCTTCATTTCCAAGCTACGCACATCATTCTTTAATTTAGAGATTAAAGATAGAGAAACTGTATTAATTATGGGCTTAGAAGAAGATGGAATAGGAAAGTTCTTTTGAAACTATTATCATAAACTTGTAGTATGACGCAAATTTATATATTTCTTACTATTTTCAACATGTCTTAATTAACAAATTATACAAATGCCCCCATTTATTAGCATATTTTATTATGTATATACATACATTTTATGTATGTGAATATGGAAATTAGTTATCTGGATTGAGAGTTTGTATTTCGTATATTCTTACTCGTAAGAATTTATTTTTAGCCGATAATAAAATACTCTCGTCTTTGGCTTACCGTAAACGATTATAAAAGTTACAAGGTACGGTAGGCGTGAAATTTAATCGAATTTCAAAATTTTGCAAAACCCGCGACTTTAAGCTGTAAGGCGTCTTCAGGCTCCCCTCTGTGACGGTAACGACATCGTATTGGATCCCTTGCTAGTAAAACGCGTGCAGAAATTAAACAAAAGTCGTAAAACCAGGCAGCCGCGCCTTCGCGCGATCGCAGAATCGTCTCGCAGGTTCCATCCCGTTTAGACGCTCGTACGTGGCATATGGAAGAGAGATTTAACGTTTTATGGACGTTTTCGCGGGTGATTTACGCGATATCGACTGATCCGCGAGAATCCCCCCGGGATACCGTACGATTATACGACAAGTAACTTTACGTTTGAGCTTTTTTTATTTCCTGCATAATATTGCACATTGTTTTAATGTCGTTGCGACATTAACTTTAGCTATGCGTGCATTTTCAATAAATTATTGTCATACCGTTATACTAGAAATAGCGTAGAATTATGGAATTAAGCCTCTAAAATTATCGTCCAATTATCGGTATGCAACCAATCATGCCATAACTGGCGATGTTATAATCCTGCTTACCAAAGGTTATCAGTGAAAATGTATGAAATTTGAAGATTATAAGAGTTTCCATCGATTAATTACTGTCTTGCAACGTTGTTCACCGATAAATTCAATATAAATTAAACTGCTTTTGTGAAATTTTAACAAACCTTTACGAGCAAATGTTAACAGAAGAAAAATGTAACCTTCGTTCAGGTAATCCTTGTTTGATTTGGCGAACTAATTGACTTTTTTCGGCAGCCGGCTTTTTGACAGCCGGGCACAGAAAACTACGTGAACTAGCGTAAAATTCGTCGAAGTAAATTAACAAATGGACATGTCCGCGGTATATATCCTGTCTTCTTATAAAATACCTATAATTGCTTGTGACTCTCAATGGTAAAATACGATCGTCTATGTCGCTCGATGCGAATTAATTGCTAGGTACGCGCAGAATTTCAACACATCGCCGCGTGACGTAAATCATACGATCGATATAAACGAGACGAACGAAAATTGGATTTCTTTTAAACGGTCATAAAATATTTCGCGTGCCTACTTATTTCTCTCCCACTTCTTGTCTCGCTTCGATCGCATTATCCAAGATTTGAAACGGAGTGACTGCGGTGAGGCGAAAGGGGGATAACTGGTTCTCATTTGCCGCCCGTTTGTGTTTATAGTCCAGGGGGATATTAATCGCGAAATATATACGAAATATTCTGCGCTGAAATACGTGGAATGTGGCGTTTCATGCGCATCCTTCTTTTATGCGTTGACAAATGCTGTTACAGCGAGCGCAACCGAGCGCGATGGACAATAAAAGAAACGAGACAGAGAGAGAGAGAGAGAGAGAGAGA
>NW_011967241.1:878191-898075 GCF_000949405.1 Vollenhovia emeryi | reverse complement strand
GATCGATCGATCTCGCCGCACGTTTCAATTGGGCAGTGGGCCGGCCTGAGACAGCGATTTTTAATAATTAATAACTCGTTAACTATTGCAAAACCTGCAAAGTGGTACAGGACTTTTCGACTTGGTCTAGTCCACTCTATCCCACAATAAGCGTTGATGCGGGTATTACATAACACCCTGTATAATATATGTTATATATAATATAATATAATAGATATATAATATATTAATTTGGATTATTGCGGATTGCAACCTCACACATATCTACAGTTTTGATTCAAACGTTTCTTCCATCTTCGCAGTTTTCATTCAAATGCTTCTTTCCTTTTTCAACTACGTAATTATTTATTAATAAACTTTGCTCTTTATTGTACACATTTCTATTCTCTAGCGCAAGAGTTTTTAGATTAAATACTATTTGTAGATATTTGGTACTATTGGCGGCTGTGCTGCATCATCCTGCATTCCTGGACATACCGCAAAGCGTAAAGACGTTTGACAGAACGGATACTTATTCTTCTTCTTTTCCCTCGACATGCCCAGCGTCTTAATCCGTAAAAGGGAACACGCTGTGTGTAAGGGTTCGCCAGGTCTTATTAAGTATTTAGAGAGGCCTCTGCAGACCCGTTCACTCGAATTACATTGCTTCGTTTCCCTTCGACGAAAGGAAAAACGTCGTAGTACCTGCGAAAGACCATCGCCTTAGAAAAGTTATTAGGCAAAAATACATGGACTACGTCATTCTGTCGTTAAATCGAGCGACGTGGCCAGATGTAACCATTGCGAGAGAAACTTAGTATACGCACATGTTCAAGCAAACAATGCACGATCGCCGTGCACGTAGCGCGTGGTGGTGTAATCGGGGGGAAAAAAAAAGGTTCCTACAGTGAAGCGTTGAATCTGCAACATTCGAGAGACGATATAGTTGCAACAGCAGCTGAAAGCTGTGCAATGCGATTTAAGGGGTTGCGTGCATACAATAAGGGAGAAGGGCTGATCAACAAGAGACATGCGCCACTGACTTGGAAAAGGCTTAAAAACGTTATCCTCACATTTACAAAGCGTAAACGATACGACGTCGACCCCCCGAAGAAGCGCATTCTCCCGGCGCCGCGCCGTGGATTTGTGCTTATTAATAAAGGAACGTTGCAATCTGGGCGATACTTTTTTTTTATTAGTCACACTATTTGAGCGATTCATTTCAATTGTGAATCTTAATGCATTTTACAAACGGCGTACACAGTAGTGTGGTAAATCTAATACGCTATAACGGTATCATATGTTAAAAATCATACTGCGATATTTATCACAATAAATCTTACGCCTTTATGTGAGTGTTTCACTTAAGGGATATTAAATATCATATTTGCGACCAAAATGTAACGTCGCTACTGTTATATTATTTACGATTGGTATCATACTGGGGTAAATAATGAACGAACGCAGCAATATAATGAAATTTTAACATCTCTTGTTAATTAATGGATATTTTGATTATATTTATTACATTATACGAAATAGTACGAGACGCAATTAAATCATTCAATGCTGTGTGTCACTACGCGTTTGATAGTCTCATCGATAAATAAACTTTTCAACTTTAATTAAAATAAAGTAATTAATATCACAAATTCAGTATTTATTACTGCAATTGTGTAAATATTTCTCTCTGCACTGCCATAAATTTGATGATTATAATTGCATTTAATAATAACGGTTTACCGATTCAGTCAATTTTCTGTCAACGTAAAGTCCCGGTATATAATTAACTCCACATTTTTTTTATATATAAAATGTCACGAGTAAACGAATTCCGATTCTGTTTCTAAAATGTTATGGTAAAATATTTCGAGGGACAGTAACGGAGTCAGGTCAGCGGGAAATATCGTTGCCGCATTGTTAGATTTCGTCTCCCAAGTCATTTCAAAGTTCGCAGTAACAGGTAATTGTACTCTTAGCCGACAGTATTCTTATGCTTCAAGAATTTCTATATAATACCTACGCTATTTCTAAGAGCTCACTATTCAAAGCGGTGCCCCGAATCTTCCTGGGAGCTGAAATACTTGGATACTAAACATATTTCTCAGGTAACAATATTGCAGGGATTCGGCGAATTTTTTTACTGATGTTGCCAACGTACGTGCTGCAAAAACAGCAGTTTCTTTCTTCTTAATACAACGATTAAATAAGTGAAGAATACAGAGATGCGCGAGTTGCGTAAGAGCGCTAAGGTGATAACTCAGATAGCACAAAGGCGAACGTAAGTTCATAGAGGATTCGTTTGAAAGAATACCCGCCGAATTAGAAAGCTGAATATCTGAAGAGTTCTTGAAGAATCAGCCGCATTCGCCTTGGAGTATTCATCAGAAGTTTATTATGGTGTAATTTGCCCAATCATTCTTATTGTTCTTGTTATTCCTAAAGAATTGCAATTCAGAAAGGCAGAGAACTTGAAGAACATTCACTGTGCTATCTGAAAAGAACAGGGGTGTGTATCAAAATAAGGACGTGCCTCGAGTGTAATGGCCAGCATCCATCGACGTGTAACAAATATAGTTGCCAAGTTTGGTGGAAGTAAAACTTGTATTAAAACTATATCCTGCATCTATTTCATTGTAAAGTGAATTCGTATCCTTGAATTGGTGGCCTCGGGTCCTGAAGGGTTGACGGAAGGTCAAGCAGGACGCCGCCGACATCAGTCTGCACACGCCGAGAAGGAAGTCTGCCGATAGCTGGAACAAAAAGGCCGTCAAAACGGACGTTGGCAAAACATCTGCGAAGAGAAGGACGATCGCGGACTCGCGCCCGTATAGCGATACCTGTCCCTCCGACCGGCGTACACACATAAAGAGGACTAGACCAAAGCGTGATACTATTCGAACAATAATGCAGCTAGAGACGAGTAGGAAAGGAACGGATAGTAACCCGTAATTTCTTCGTCCACCAGATGGCTCCTGCGTGACCAATGAACATTATGGCAAAGTTGGCTTGAAATTCAAATTCAAATGCACGATCGTGTACACTGGTAAGGTATAGCTCGCGGCTTCTTTCTCTCTCCCTTTCTCCTTCTCGTCTAAACCATTTTGATTATACTCATTACCCGGGCCCAGCCTCGTCCTTTCCCTCTCGTCCCGTCTCTCTCGCTCCCTTTCTCCCCATCTTCGTTTCCCCTCGCTCTAGTTTCGGCTCCTCTCCCCAAAAACCTTGTTTCAAAGTGGCCGAGGATAGTAGACCTTAGTCTTCTGTTATTCCCGGAAATCGTGGCTCCCGGATCGCCTTCGATAGACCGTACATGTGCGTGTAACTCATTACGATATACGACGGTAGATGCTGAGCGTGCTGTGTGATATCCGTTGGATTATTTCTGCGCATCTTCATGCTGACAGCACGGCTTTTTTTCTGATCTCAGCTCGCCGGAAGGTGTCGACTTACGATACGGCATTACGTAATAAATACGGATAGGGCGATCTTGTAAATATTAGGCAAAAAAATGTACATTCAAAAAGTCTCATCTTCGCTGGTGAAGTTCGTGTGTCACACGTAATTAAGGAACCGTAATGTACGCTCGGTAAAGCCCCAAGTCATTTTTTTATTCAGAATTAAAATAATACCTTTTCGATATCACGAAGGCAAGTGACAAGTGTTCATCGGGAGAACAAAAAGCTGAGTAAATCTCATTGTAACATAATTCCTGGTTGAAATTACGATACTCCATTTTGCCCACAAGGTCGCGCGTATGTATTATTCGAATAGGTGTGAATTATGTCTTGCATAAAGAAGTTGTATGCCTGTCACGCGGCATAATGAAAAAATTCTATGATACATTGTCATATAAATTTCATGATGAATGCCGGCATTTCATTATACTTTCATACCGAATACGTTATTTAAATTTAACTTTATGACCCAATTACAAAAATTTGTTAGAAAGTATTACGCATATTCCCTATTGACACGTGAAAATTATTTGATACGCGGTTGTTTTTTTTTTCTCCACGCAAAACCAATAATATGCACGAGAAATACATCGAAGAAAAGATTTGTACCAGTCTAACAAGCAGTGTTTGCTGTTATCTAAATAAAATTATATAGATGATTATCTAGATAAAATTTTAGCGTTATCTTATTTTTATGTAGATAATAAAAATAAGTATTATCTATATCTGCATCTTAGATGAAAGAAAGTGTTATTTTTACTAAATTATCTAAGATAATGTACAGATAATTTGGTTTAGGGCCACATAAGGTTAGCCACATAAAAATACTTAACAGTTACACTATTTAAATATGGATGGCGTTGTAGACCATGCATTTATGTGTGTGTCATATAACTTAACCTGAATATATTCTATATCCCCCTTTATAATTTAAATTTTTCTATAATTTTTTTATAACTTTTCTACTGTGTTTACATGAAGTCTTAAAAATATTATCTGCAAATTATCTAGATAAATCATCATATGATTTTATCTTTATCTTATCTAAGATAAATTTATATATTTTTATCTTATCTTTATCTAGCTAATTTTAAAATCATCTATGCACAACACTAACAAGTGAAACTTTTGCGAATTGGAGAAAGTACAAATATACATATATGTAAAAGTGACTTCGTTCTAAAGAAAGGTGTCAACATATCGGCGGACAATTAGTCGTTCACACATTTCGATTAAGTATTGACAACTTAATCGCGTTGTGTGTGAAAACTTATTTAAAGCGCAATTAACGGATCTCTTATTTGTCGTAATACTTTAATTGCAGAATAATCTTGAAGCTGATTACGGTTTTATGTACATTTTTATTATGTGAAATGTAATCTTTTAAACAGTTACAGAACGTAATGATATAAAATATAATGATGCACAAATATGATGTATTTTCATTAGCGAATAAATTTTAATTAATTAGTTCGTAACAACGAAAGGTTACGTATAATTGGATGTTCACGTAATAAAGAACGAAGCGTCATTTTCGAGATGTTTCGCATTTTAAAGTAATTACGAAAGCCTGCAGTACATTTCATAAAAATGAATCAATTCTTATCTGTAAAAAAGTGTATATAAATCTTCCTCAAATACACGAAATTATATGTATATGATAATAGCAATAATTCTGCAGACAAAAATTATAATAATAATAAATTAAATAGTACCATACGTTTTGTATTTTGCAATTTACGTTATGTTTTATCACAATTGTTATCGTACGTCTTATCTAATGTTGCAATAACTGTGCGCTTAAGCAAGTGCAAACTTTTAGAATTTCGCAAATACGTTTTACGGACGGTAGAATGCATTTATTCCATAGAAACGTCGACAGATGCTAAATGCAAATGCAATTGTATGGCGAGGGAAAGCGCTAACAGAAATCTATTACAACGTGATCGATCGAGCGTCGGCGTTCTAAAGCACAAAGCAGCCGAGATTAATTAGAAATTGTATGCGCGACGACGTGAAAATATCGGAAATTTTATCCAATCTGCCCGCATCCAAATATAATAGCGATAATAATAACGATGGTATAATGGAACGGAAGATTTAGTGGCACGAGATGCCGGGGTATCGAGGGCAATAGTGCACAAATCGAGACGCAACGCGGCGAGTGAAATTTCTGCGCGAATGCTGCGTGTCTAATTACAGTGTATTATTTTATGGCGGTCCACGAGAGAAATCTCTCCGTCGTGGCAAATGTCTAAATATAGACGGTAGTTAAACGCGGAAGTCAGCGCCGCGAAGTGTCCGCCGGTAGACGCATTGATCGATGGGCTGCAACCGTGGGAATGTACTTTTCGTGTAAGCGATCGCGGTACGCGTAAATGATAATGAGGCGCGATAATAAAGAGTCTATCGTCGATTTTATACACTTTCCATGTGACGCATTTTGCGGCCATTAAAGACGGAAATTAGCGGTCAGGTGTTTAATCGACCTTGGATATTTGCACCATATATAGGCCGACGGTATTATTTTTATTTTTCAATAATGTCACGGGGAGAATACATTATTATATTATTTGCAGAGGGAACCATGTTTTTTTCGCTATTATCGGGAATATACGCGCGCGCGCGCGCGCGCGCAGAGGCAGGTTATTAATAGCATATTGCTGAAAGAAGAGTCTGAGTTTCTTAATATAAAACGTACAGATGTTTTCTTAAGATGGAAGTTTACCGGAATATCACGATAAATGTCAACGGATCTTGTCTCATACGAAAATAACAAAACATGCGAGAAAATATTCTCGCAATATTCGCACGACAAAAAATGTCATGCCACGTGTAATCGGTTAAAAAACGATCTCGCCAAACTCGCAGAGTGTTTCTCTGTACATAAATTATATTATAACTTAATGTATTTAATGGCGTGCATAAACCGTAATTAATTACAAGTGCAAGAGTACAACTTTAAAGTTTATTGCTGGTATGAAAATATTAATACAATGATGTGAATTTTTGCTTACACATTTAATCCAGTAAAAATTTCATACAACATCTTTTACACTTCTTACGTCACGATGGATACAGTTAGTAACGTTTGTATTCGACGAAGCACATTTGTGCGTAAGAACTGATGCATTAATTAATTGTGCCATCGGACTCAATTAAATTATCGCCGGCGTCGCGTGGCCCAATAAATATCCCAAGTCTATGTCGGAATGCACTTTCCAGTTGCACATACATAATATTCCTTACGCGCGGGATCGTTTCAGCGAGGGGATGCAGGGGATACCCGCTGGACAACATTGTAGCGACTTGCGACATGCGCAGCAATTATCCGTTCGCCGTCTCATTTGCGATTGTAATTAAGGACGGCGCGGGCGCGAGCGCATTGGACCGTTGCGCCGATCGCGACTGATTGTGGACGCGGGCCATGGCGATTTCGCAGCGGCGCTAATGCGACTAAACGCCTCTCTCGCATCGGGCTCGTCGCATCGCTCGGTTTAATCACTTCTGCCTTTTCTCATCTCGCGCGACAAATCACCGTTGTTCGCCATTTTTCTCGGTTACGACCGCAATGCCGGGCTGCCGTAAAACTGCCGCGTACACGTGGTGCCGGGCAGAGTTCGCGCGACTTAATTTTGCATCTTATTACGAGCAGGCTTTTGCAATAACAATGCAACGAATGGAATAATGTCAAAAGCAATGCCGTTATGCAAATTCCAGGAAGGAAAGTGAGACAAAATATATAACATTTAGTGATATTATATTGGTATTTGTACTTTGGAATTCTCTCGGAGTTGGGAATTCTCCGTAGCGGCATTAATGCGTTCCGCATGAAACTTGCCAAGTTCTAATCCCCCTCTAAGCGTACAACTTATCAGCCGCAATATGTACGTAGCTTCGTTTAATCGAGTTGCACGAATGCACGGAAAAACGCCCGGGGCATCTGGGCCGAGTCTTATCGGTAGATGTAATTATGGGTCAATTAAATTAAGTACACGTGTCCGAGCGTGGAGAAACGACTTTCGTCGTTGCTGACATATCGGCACCGAGCGCAATTTTGCGTTATCGCCGACGTAGGTATCCGCGCGTTGCCGCCTGCAAATGTTACCGTTGGTATTCGCCGGGTGAAACTTGTTTCACTTTCTTACTAAGCACCGTAAAACGCATATTTATACTTTATAATTAACCAGCCCGGTAATTTATTAATAGATTACAAATAACCCTTCCCTCCCATCTCCATCGCGCCAACAGAATTCCGCTTTAACTCCGCGTTTTTATCTTGCATCCCGCACAATTGTCGCGCACAGCAATTGCACACGTGTCCAAAACTTCCGTGAAATATTTGGAGATGATATGCGTTTTCTAATTTCAAATTGTTATTTTACAAAATATCAAGGGGCGCGATGGCAGCCCTGTGAAAATCATTCAGTCGTACAATATCCGTCTCTCCCCTCTCAGCGCTTATGTTGAACTTTCAGAGGGATTATTTTTGAATTTTTAACGACACTTCGTTACACTGTAAATATAACTTTCATAAAACTATTCCGTTTAAATGAACGTGGAATATTCCGAGAGAAGAAATTTCGTACAAATGATGCGTCATACATTACTGCCTCGTTTCGATACACTGCTCCCTTTTCATGGTCACGTTTTGCTTTTGTACAGCAACTGTCACAACTGAAATTTTACTTTGCGGCTTGCATGATCCCGTTTTCCACGAAAGAGTGTGCGAGCTGATCGCGATAATCCATGGACAGGGGTTGTGCATCACGTAGATACATTTGTGCTCGTTGCGTGACTCCTCAACTCTCCCCCCCCCCCCCATTCTCTCTCCTCTCTCTCTCTCTCTTTTTTCCTGCCAATCATCCCTTAGATTCATCATTGTATCGCGTTTATTTGTATGACGTAAAATACAACGTGCATGTGCACGCGCGCATCTGGCGGCGACACCGGAAAAAAGGAGAGCGTAAACACACACGTACATTACATCACGCACCCGTCGTCAACGGTTAATTACGAGCTAACGCCTCGAAGGGACATTAGCATTGATTAATTATAACATTAACAATATTCCTAATATTAACAAATGATTGCGCTAAGCAACGTGTGACATCACGCCGGTACATAAATGAATCGGCTTGAAGAAGCGCCCTTAGAAAAGCAATCCGACGGTTCCAGAGGGACGCCTCGCCGGTAACCACATGTTGCAACTGTTCAGAAAGGGAGGTTAAGGGAAAACGCGGTGGGAGAGAGCGATCCGTTATTATTGCTCGGCTTTGACGCGATACTCATGCCGAGCTCTTCCTCCGTGCCCTGCTTTTCCGCGCCCTACTTCTGCGCCGCAGCCACTTGCTCCCTTTTCACTGTCTATTATTTTGTACCTTGACGTTATTAACGCAGCGCCCTTCGAATTAAGTCAATGCTGCGCGAGTCGCGTACGCGCGACTCGCTCCGGCGGAAAATCGCACGGTTTCGATCGTATCCGCAATCACGGTGATGGGAGACGGACGTGTGCGTGATTCGTGAAACGACGAGGCTCCTGAAGGTCTTAACTTTGCAGGGTAATCTGCAACAGTGTTTTAACAATGGAAAAAATTCGGAGTGCCTATGGATGGACACTCTGTTCAGTTTAATTGGACGATGGATTCAGTGGATTTGAAAAGAGAGAAAATTAAGAGCCAAAGAGAAAGAGAGAGAGAGAGAGAAGTAAAAGGGAACCGGAATATTTTCTCATCGTTCAATAAATGGAAAGTTGTAGAGAAAGATGATCGAGAAAAAGCACGTTCATGTACATATAAAGGCAAAGGTGAAGTGACTTATACATTTGTTCAACTGGTGAAAAAGAAGCAAGAGATTCTCGGAATTCTCAATAGAATTTGCAGAGAACATCGGATGTCTGTATCTGGTATATTTGTGTAATTTTTATTTGTTTTTATTGTTTATTCTATAGAGGGCGCGCGCGCGCGCGAGAGAGAGAGAGAGAGAGAGAGAGAGAGAGAGAGAGAGAACAGACAGCACGACGACGGGATCGGCGGTGAGGCTTGTATCTTCGAAGAATCTACGCGCATTTTCACTTAGCCAGGCTACACGATCCGACCGGAGCGTTGATGCACCCCACGTGGTTAGATCATTAGTACAGACTATTCGAAAGTCTGCAAGTACCTGCCCCTGTCCTTCAATCTTGTTGCTTTTATCTTCAGTTTCTTTCATTTTTATTTTCCTCTCTTCTATGACGATGGGTACCCGCCGCAGATCTTGTTTCACCGCATGAATTTCGGTCTCGAACAATTATCGTTCGTGCAAATTAGACAAATCTTTATTTTTACAATTAAAATCTACTTGTTAATAATAATTACAACCTTCTTTTTAGGCAACAATGAGTTGCAAATCAAATTAAGACTTAAAATATTTCGTTAATCCTGAACATTATGTTAGTGTTAGGCCTCAATAAAGTATAAAAATGACAAAATCTACCAGAGAAATAACGGCGAAGGAAATAAAAAAAATATTGATAAATCGGGAACAAAACTCGTGGCTGAGAGCTAATGTGTTATTAATTAACTCGCATTTCGTGCTCGAAGAAATAATAATTACTGACGTGAAAAATATTATTTAATATTGATATAAACAAAAAGCAATATAACGTTTTACAAACGATCTGAAAATGTTAGTACGACGACTAATAAATGTTTTTCCGTATTAAGAGTTTGATGGCCTTTCAGGGAAAATTAAACGGAAGAGTCACGCTGCATGAGAGTCGCAACGATCTGCAGTTAGTGAATCTGTGCGTACCTACAAGATCGGCGATCGTTGTAAGTAGATTAATCGTGATGCTGCTCGACGCAACTTGACGCTTCAAAATAATAAAAGTCTAAATATCTATCACGTGCAACTGCACAGCACTGCGTTGGTCGATATACGAATTTGCTTCTGTCTTATTCGCACTTCTGTAAATTGTCACACACCTTTCTAATAATAAGAGAGAGAACAACTGAATCACTCTGGCACGATTTTTGCAGTCGTAGATTATTTGCTTCACCTATTCATTATATCGATTTTACACTTTGGTAAATGAAAAGATGCATATCATCATACGCAGTCAACAATTGACTGTTTTAATTCGCTTTTAGTGCACTTAATGGCGAAATTCTTTGTCGATGGAATGCATCTCGAAGCTGAGAACGATGCGTACTAAACAAAAAGTACACAAACGATCGGTCTACCGCGATGGCATCGCCTTAATTCGCCGGGAAGGAAAGAATCGCCGCAAACGTGAGTCGCGACAATGGCGTTAACGAACCTCTAAAGTGTCCAAAAAAAGAAAGTGTTACAGATATTGAAAGTTTATTGCAGCACTGATATTTCATATCAATTAGAATATAGATTGCATTAATAATGTAGATAATATTATATTTAGTTCAAATTTAAATGCATCTAAAGATTTACTGTTCTGCTTTGGTAAAAATGAACAGATAGTTTTATAAAATATATATTTGTATTTTGTATATTATATAGAACATATACTGTAAAATTATACATATTTTATACAAACATTTATTATATAATTTACGTAATATAATAATAAATTTCTACATAATTTACAGTTTAAGTGTAATATAAAATACACAATTTTTCGAGTTAATAACCAATTCTAATACATTTCGTGACTTTTATAAATTTTATATATATATATATAATTTTGTAATTAATTTTTTTTAGAAAAATATCGACATAATTGTGTGTGTAAGTTCCTCTTGTTTATTAAATAATTATTATAATTTTACCCGTTTGACGAAAATTAAACAGATTCAGCGGCAAACGAGGAAATTTAGTTCAAATGTAATTTAAAAGTTTACAATTTTTTATGTCGCATATACCTGCGCATCCTATATTTTCGACAGTACCTCGAGGTACTGCGCGTTGTATTTGGAGAAGCATTAGCTACGTGAAGGGCGAGCATCCGACAGCTGCAGCTCACCATTGCGTTGTTTGGTGGCGCGACGCGGCCGCGCTTACATTAATGCAATGACGGGTCTGCCAAGGCATGGCAGAAGAGGGAGGTTCTTGAAGTAAGAAAAAGGATGGGGAAAGGAAAGGATCTCTTTGTCCTCTTCGAAATCCTTACAGCAATACTGACCTGCTTCACTGGCGTAGACCGTCATATCTTAAATCGAATGGCATAAATTCTTTCAAAAAATTTTGCTCTTGGCTGCAACAATAACGTAATTATTTATTCAAAGTTATTTTACAACTCTTACGACATACAAGTAGAAATAATAATTGAACGGGTGAATAATTACGTAAAAGAATATCGTATCGGATATTGCGGAACGGATAATAGTTCCATTCTGAAAATTTATTGGCTGGCATAAATTTGCAAATAATCATATTTACCAAAAGAAGAGAAATATCGGATTTAAGTGAAATAAAAAAAAGTATATAAAAGCATTTGTGAAGAGCACTGTTAATTTAGACAAAATCACCAGGATTGAGAATCGAGACATAATACTCTTTCATTTATGATAAGCGAACTTTTGTTATATACAACTGGAATATTTCTTTACTAGTAACCGACTATTAGCATACATTGTTTTGAAAGTCTGACAGAGGTTCTACACCTTTGTCCATTGAAACTGGCCACTCGCAGCCCTGCTGCGCCGTGGTTAACTTCTGTTAGAGATCGCCCATCTCCTCCATCCCGGGATATATTCCTACACCCCAACGCCATTTTTTGACAGGTACCAATGCGTACGTAGGAGGGATTAGCGTGTAAAATCGGTGTGTGCCGCTTCTTCACGGGCCCGCGAGCGCGGAGGGGGCTCGGGCTAGCGGAGGTAGGGGAGAACCTCTTTCACTCCGTTCATTGGTATTTTATTATCGGCATCGCCGACCGAGATACTCCGTCCTTCGAACGGACTATTAAGCCCAGGGATGATAAATTTTTATAAAGCTATTCCACCGTTAATAGTCACTTACTTTCGGTCAGGTTCTTTCGGAACCTGTTTTTTTAGTGGGACCGTAGGTAACGCATGTGCGACCGCTCGGTGTATCTACACGCACGAAATCTGTTTGTTGCCGAATTATTAATCAGCGTCCTCTTACAACGCCTACCTCCGCCGCGTCTTTCGCGCATGACAAACGATACGTGAAATACTGGATGGTACGTACCTGAAAATATTGAATAATAGACGATAGTAGATTTGATTTACCTTCTCACCCTGGACAAATAACGAAGAGTTATTTCCTCGGCAAAATGCACGAGGTTGTAACGTCACATTTTCCGTCACACTTTTTATTAATGTCAGTTTTTTTTATTACATTTAGTGCACGTCACGTATCGTACGGGTCATCGTTAAATCCAACATTTGTCTGGAATTAGCTTTTCCGCGTCTTTTATCTTCGTGTTATTTTGTTTTTATGCTTTTTGTGCTTTCAATTCTTCAAAATTGTCATCAACGTGAAGAATTAATTTCACAGTCAACTTTAATTTATTTAAAAAAAGATCAGTGCGTGTGATTGGAGAGGATCAATTCAAACATCTTTGTTCAAATAACTTTACCTTGTAGAAGACGTCATTTTATCTCGTAGATTGAAAAGCGCATTGATTCTAGAACGGATAAAATTAAGACAAACCAAACTTTTAATGAGACTTGACTTAACTTTTAACAAGACGCAAATGACTTCAAATTCTTCGTTAGACAACCTTCTCTTTTTTACGATATATACGTATTATATCGTATTATATCGTATTCGTCTAACGAATTGCGCCTTGTTAAAAGTTAAGTCAAGTCTCATTAAAAGTTACATGTATGTCTTGTCTTTTTTCGTTGCTCGGGCAGACAGTTTTCTTGGAAAAGAGTAGTTTTACTTTTTATGCAAATGCAATTTCGACCAATGCCCATCGGGAAGTCGATCAACGATCTCTGGTAAAGTTAAATAGCCGCAAACTGAGGATAGGAATAATCGCGTTGTCATAAATCTCGAAATTCTTTTAAAATAACGCGTCCCGAGAAAAGGCCTTCCTTGCCTCTTGAGCCACGATTTTGCATCTTTGATTCGAGATAAGGATCTCCCGCGCGCGTCGAACCCGATGGTGTTTGACGAGGGGCGACAGGACGCGCGGTGGTGTGAATGTGCAGCGAATCTTTCTCCTGCTGCCTCTTTACACTTGTTTGATCTGTGAACGTGCAAGTCTCGCGCTCGACAACATGCCTCCCGCGCGCCGGCCCGGCGTGAGAAAGCCCGAGGACGCCCGGAAATTATTTAGTTAGGAGAATTATCTTCTGAAGGAGAAGGAAGAAATGAAAGAAAGCGAGAAAACGGAAGCAGATTGCTCTTCTGCAGAGCGTCTGAAATAGGAATCACAGAACAGGAACCAATCTAATTTCAGGGAAACAAATATCTTACACATCCGTGCAAAATGTGATAATTATTTGGCATCGATTCTCCCGATTTGTGCGTTTTCAAGACAGGTGTCCCATTACAAAATGTGCCAGTCTTCGGAATTCTTCAAGTAATGCTCGAATATTTCACGAAATACTTGGTCACTTTAGACGCGAATACAAATTTCAAGTGAAACTACGATTAGAAAGTCGCGCCTCAATTTTAGAGGACGCGAACAGATTTTATTTGAGACTCGCGCTGTTAACTCATCAAAGTGTACGCGTCGAAAGTGAATAACATTGGAATAAACCGACGTTTAATTGGAGCAAGTCGCTACCGAGACATTTTGTTGCACCGCAGTGGAATGTTGCACTTTAGCGCAAGCCAATCTCGCGAGGTCCTAACGTTCCTCGAGGATCGTCGTCTCTTCGATAAATCCACGATGAATTCCTCTCGTGCCTTTACCCATTGGGAGACGCAATCCGGTAACCAATAGCGCTGTCGGTCGATGGTTAATCCCCCCACTGTCGGCCGAGTGGGGCAAGGAGCTAAGAAGGCCCGAAAATATCCACGAAGCGTAAAACGCAGCTTCTATATGCGTACACGCGGAGGCATAGGCGCCGAAGTGTACAGGATACGCTGGATAGTTAAATCAAGACGGCTTATAGTACTCGCGGGTCTCTCTTTCAATTTCGCTTGTTACTATTGATGGGTGTCATCGGCCGGGACGTGATCTCGCACGCGATGTTAATTTAATTTCGCAGAAAGTGTTATTATTAATAACGCTGGCTGCGTCTGAATGTTGAATAGTGTGAACGCGAAACGCGCAGATGCATGTGTATCTTAATTGAACGAATTATTTTCATTTGCCGCGTATGTAATATTCAGGATCGCGCGACGTAAACTAAACTTCCTTTGTTCGGGACTCCCATCAGTTAAGGACGATGCGGTCCGTTTCACAATGCGGGCGCTAATGTCCACTTACGGCGCAGAGGCCGTGGGGCCTGTAGAACTATTCGGCTGTTTTAGTGCTTTACTGCGTCTATAATACCTCTCTTTTCTCAGTCCGAGTCAGGTAGAGAAATTTCAGGCCCAAATACCGGCACAATTCTATTTCGTGATCCACAATACGTGCTCGCGCTATCATAAGCGCGCGTTTGTCAAAAATATTGCAAAGATATTTTACAGGTAAAGACATCTACGAAGATATCTCGCGTTGCAATTCGCTTCTACGGCGAATAGTTTCGTGGTCCATTAACGGGCAGCTTACGTGAAATTCGAGGGGGTGAGTTCGAAGGTAGAAAAATGATCGGGCAGGTATGCTCTCTGTTAAGATTTCTGATATAAAAAGGGCGAGAGAATAAGAAGAAAACATTCAATTATTTATTAGCATGCAAATAACTTAATAAGTAGTTCCGTCGGTTAATTATAAGCATTATATATTCACAGTTCACACGTCAGAGTAATTTTAAGGATGATATGCAAACAGTCCATGTCTGAATATCAAGAGACGGGAGGATCGATTATGCGCCGGTGGATTGCACCTGCGAAATAATGAAGCGCATAATGAGGGGGTTTTTGACTCGAGTTTCCGTTGATTTGCCGATCGGCACGAAGTACTCATTGGGTGGTCTCTCTCATTACAACCGTTTTCTCAATGACTCCATAGCGCAGAGTCGGTCAGCAACATATGGTTCTTAGCCGTTGATTCACGATGACTGGCCCCTACAGAGGCGAGTATTGTATATCTGACGAGTGATTTTTCATGGGAGCGGTCCGTCAAAAAATTTACCGCCGTTCCGCAATTAGGTCCCGGGCCTTACAAAAACGCCGCTCAATTTAGAGTGAAACACTAATTCGAAGTCGAATCGCTGCAGCCGATGACTGCAATGGTCCCGGGCTCTCGGGCGTTGAGGTCTGGAGCCAGGCTCTCCGATCACATAATAATTCAGCAAGTACGTTAATGCTTTTCCAGGGAAATGCAATCGATATTCCGTGTTGCCCGAGAAAGAAAGGAAAGGGGAATCGGACGACGTTAGAAAAGAAACTGCCGTCTATTATTTTCGCGTTACCAATGGCGATTCAGCTGATAATAAATCACTCGTATCCGTCTCTCTTTCAGCTTAACCACCTTCTCTTAATGCTTATCCGTCCTCACGCGACTCTCGTTTGAATACTAAGCCGGGTTAAAACGATGAGAGAAACAAGAGCAATAATCACGCTTTGGAAACGTCTCGGAATGGAATACCGGTCTATATTTCCGAGGGAATTCGAGGCTCTCGGTGAAGAGCGCAGGGAGTCTCCGCGAGGATCCTCGGAACTCCCCTTGCTCTAATAACCAGCGGCTCCCGCGAAAAGGGGTAGCTGCCGCAATACCAATCGCACGGACGCGACGGGCGGTGGGAGCTGATAGGACGAGAAGGGGGAGTAAGATAGACCAGGACGAACCGCGCGGGCACGGTGGGATGGGGATAGCAGCAATTATCATTCTTGTAGAAGCCGGCCGGTACCGTCGCAGACACACAGGCGGTTTTGCAACATTCGGGTCCTCATTGTGGCGCGGTTCCTCGGCCACCTCTGTCCCTCTTTTCCTCCTGGCTGGCCCGTCTCTCCTTCCGCGCTCTCTCGCGCGCCGCCTTTCCGCCCGCTCCGTCCGCGTACGCTGAAACAAAACGAAGGAGATGCACGGCGCGCTCTCAAGGATAACGACTATGAGGCCTAGCCGAGGAGCCTAAGCCGGCGGCCATATTGCGGACAATTGAAACCGTTGCACCGCTCTACTCGGTACGTACAGCCGTGACAACTCCGTGAGCGGCGTATCACGCACAGTCGCAGCGACGAAACGCAGATGCGCGTCGCCCGGGGGCAATTAATGCGGGCTCACGTACACCGTACCCGGAAGACGGGAATTGCGGGCAATTAGATACGTCCCGAAGGAGCGGGCGCCGAGGGTCGAGACGCTCATCTTGCGATCGGAGCGCAGCACTCCTTTCATAATTTCTCAATAATAATGAATAATGTCACGTGTCAAGATACTTCCTTCCATTTTCAAAACGATACATTAAGACGACAGTCTACCGTTGTTTCCACTACTAGTAGCGTGATAAATCTGTTTTTAATGGTTTTCACTTTAATGCAGCTAATCGCGATAGCCCCAACGTTGTATTATTGTTGCTGCTGCTTTTTTAAAAATTCTTTCATGCGGCAAGAATTTTGTGCTTCGAACGAGAAAGCGCGCAAAATGTAAGTAAAATATCCCGACGAGGACACCGAGCTCTACGCGAAGTTTTGGTACTTTTATTCGGCGCCGGAGAGAGGCAAAATGTGATTGGTCACTTACACGACTTCTACATTCCAGCCGAACAAAGACTGCATTTGGCGCATTTAGAAGCACGACTTCTTGAAGAAAGGAAGGAGAACTCGGTAACCCGATGCCATTGGCAGCGATGTAGCAAGTTGGGCACCAACATTCGGAGCCCAGGGGTGGGGAAGATCATGTCTGTGTGTCATACACTTTGCAAGATGGGCCGGCCGACTACAACGGCCCAAGTAGAGGACACGTATCTAGGAGACCCGACGTGATTAATCGACGCGATATACTTTTATAAAATCCAGCGAGTCTACCGAAACTTTTCATAATCAGACGGGAGAAGAATTCCCAAGTGACGCCAAATTTCACAGTTAATTGCTCAGCGAGCGTTCCATCCCTGTGCGCTTAAATTCAGACTAGACTCGCGGCGGCGACCGAATCGGCGAATTGTCCCGAGCATTCTCGTGCGCCGCGGCGCTCGTTATGCTCGCCTAAAGGCGCGCGAATCGCCGACGAATCTTTACGATCGCCTCTCGTAACGGTAACGATTCCTCGCGGCGCGCAGCGAACATAAAAACCTCCACCCGGGTGGAGAAGAAATGTAAATCGTTGAATTTCTTAAGATGGCGGGAAGCCCGAATCGGGCGTCGCCGGTAATGGAACTTCGACACCGCCGAGGCCCGGTTGCGGTGGTAGGGGGATGCTGCGGAGTGGGCCTCATCGAGGATGAGGAAAGGACTTAGGCGGGTCGAGTAGGACCCGAAAGTTGTCCTGCATGGTCAGAACGAACCAATCTCATTTGGTACTAGCATACCTTGCTCACTCACCTCCGGGCTTCGAATTACCGCTTTCGCTCTTTCTCTCTCTCTCTCTCTCTCTCCCCCCTTCTCTCTCTCTCTCTCTCGCTCGCTCCCTCTTCCCCTCTCTTCGTCTCTCTATCTATCTTTTCGTGCCCGCCGCATCCTTGCCTCGTAGAACCGTCTCCCCGTCAGCACTCATCCCACTTCAACGTTGATCATTATCGTCGGACATTCCGAGATGCGTCCGCGGTACAAATGCAGCATTACCAGATGCAGTAACTTCGGCGTTTGTAAATTGGAAGAGAATGGGACAATGCGAACGAGTGGTCTCGAGTGGTAATTACGATTGAAGGGTTGCAACTTTCTCGAGAGAATCTCCCCTATTTAGACGCGGCAACGTCCCGCGGTAATTGTCGTTTGAATAAATTGACTTGCCGCGCGCGCAAAAAAAAAGAGAGGTAGCAACAGATCCGCATAAAAATTAAATTAATATTTTGCGTATCAATCAATTGGAATTCATTTCCCCTCTTTTTCTATAGAAAGTTCCGACGAGCGACAGCATTCTCTTCTACGCTTTTCTGACACGCGGCTGTTAAAAATGTACACGTAGGTACATAAGGGACTGTAAAGTCTCTTTTGCGAGCCCTCATTATTCGATCGTTCGCCGGTCTCGATCGTGACGGTTCTTCGCGCCGCGCCGAGGCCGCGCTTAACGAAATCGACTGGAAACTAACTCCTCGGCCGGCCTCATCATCGCCGACGCGAAATGCTCTATCCGCCCGCCTAACAACGCTGATGCTTCCGCGCGTTGCTCGTGCACTAGAGAAGCCGTGTACAGTTTCAAAGAAATGAAAGAAACAGAAGCGGCCGACGTTGATGAATGAAGCTGATGAATCAGATATCCCCCGTGAGTATCCTCGAAAGGCCTTTCTTTACGATCGCGGGCGTCAAGATAAATAGGTCCTCCTTTTTATTTCGCCTGATATACTCGAGGCGGCTATTCCCCGGTTATACACCGGATCGAACGCCCAGGTTAACTGCGAGATCCTCCAAAGGATTTGAGTCTGCGCGCATGATATCCAACCCCCGACACCTCATCTAAACGTCCTTTCAGGCGCACAAGATTTTCGCCGAGCTCAAGAACGTTTCTTAAATTTATTGAGAGAACTTTCTGCAATGATGCACTAAAGTTTAGCGCTCGAGCTTTGAAACTCCTAACTGCCATAATTGCTACTTAATTTGTATGTTTTACATATTCCATTGTGTCAATCTTAATCGGTGGAAAATATTCGAAAGAAACGCAACTTTCGCAGTTGCAAAACGTATATCGCGGAATGTTCTTTTCAAAATTTATCCTGAAAATTTTATGATCGTGGGACATGACATTTTGACGAACTTTATTGAGCTCTTTCTAAATTTTACCACACATTTTACTAGCAAATTATATTTCAAAAAAATCTCATAAAGTTCTTTGAAATTTTCAGGATAAATTTTACGACAAAATTCCCTCCGTGCGCGCAGTGTCGTGTACAGAGGTAACCGACAATTCCCTCGCACGCATGGCAATTCGTCGAGCTCGACGTCAAGCGACGATACCGCGACAAGCCGGCTGTGGATTTTCGCGCGACCGCTCGAGAAACTTTCGCGGTTGCCGCACGTCAATCGCGTCTCCCGCGATTCAATCTGCCGTGCGAATTATCACGTGTCCGGTGATAACCCGCTGTTCGCCGTCGTTCTATCACACGGGTATCTCCACTAATTGGGATTTCGCAGGATCGTAAGTTGGTCCGTGCAGGAGGAATAAAGGAACAAAAAGAAGGCACTTGCGACGGCACGGGAGAGGGCGTGGGTCCTAGCACGGTATGACGCGTTAATGCGGTACGGACCCCGTCGAAGGGGGGAGGGGAGGGGGGAGGGCGGCGAAGCGGGGGGGGGGGGGGTAGGGACGGGCGGA
>NW_011967241.1:872318-878037 GCF_000949405.1 Vollenhovia emeryi | reverse complement strand
GGGGGGGGGAGGGACGGCGGAGGGAAACTGAGCGGGCGAGAAAAAGAGAGACAGAGAGAATTGAACGCGCGGACAAGAAGAAAAGGAACCAGACGAGGTGACGGCGAAGGAGGAGGAAGAGAGGGACGGATGGTCCTGCCACACTGACCTTGACTAGGCCCGAAGTTGAGGTGGGTTGAGGTGCTGCCGGGCCCTCTTGTCGCGTCCCCTTCCCCCCCCTCCCCCTCTCCCTCTCGGGCCCTGCGCCGAGGTCCCCTCTCCCGTGCCCCGCGGCACGCCGCGCGCACCGACGGGCCCCACCGGGCCTGCCCTGTAGTTCTGCATTCGCAGACTCCTCCATCAAGGACATCACAAAAAGTACATTAGACGAAAACACGTTGCCATTATACCGCGGCGTACCGCGAGAGAGGAGAGAGCGAAAACGCTACGTCTGCGCTAAGACCGGTGTGCACCGACACTGCAGGCCCAGCGGCCCCGCCGCTCGGGCCCCCGCAACACCGCCGAAAAGGCCCACGGACATCTCCCCTGTCTCTCTGCGCTACGCCTGAATTAAGTCGCGCTCGCGACTCGCGGTGGATTATTTCGACGGGTAATTGACGGGGGACGGGAAATAATTCCGACGGAGACCGAGCGATGTATCTCTCTCTCTCTCCCGTATCGTTCTGCGTTCTTACGTAAAAAAATTGAAAAAGTTCACGACATTAATATATCGGAGGAATACATGAAATGCAATTAAGTTTTATGTATTATTAAATAATTTTATTATGAGTATTATTTATTATGTTACATCATGTTTGAATTATGGAATGATTTATTAATGATAACAACGCTGTGCTATTCATGCCGTGTCGTTATTGTATTCGCGTGATATTGTTTCAATGCTTTTTAATTGGTTTTTCGGACATTACACGCGAAAAACTTGTTAATAAATCACAAATCCAATTCTCGGCCGAACTTACGCGTGCGTGAAGGATAAAACTTTAAATAGCTAGATACAGACAGTATAAAACATTAATAAGCCTGGAATCTATGATTCATCTGCGATAAAATAAGGAGGACATTTTTCCATCGGTAAGAAACGGCGAGCGAATAATTTCGTTCTGACACGTAAAGAGTTTCCTGTTGTGATAAAACTATTTCATTGCTCTCGATCGAAATTAATGTTTACTTGAAAAAAAAACGTGGAAACGAGAGACAATGTTATATAAAATATAAATAAGTTGTATGTAATAATTGTATTATTAATTTGCGATCGGGGATTTGTCGCGAATCTGATTCATGGGCGTTGAAAATCTCGAGGTGGCGAAACGCGCCTTAACTACCGTCTTTACTTCTGACCCTCACGGTGCACCTCACCACTCACTCTCTCAAGATCAAGGTCAGCTCTCGGGAGATGACTGGACTCTTTAAGCGGACGTACCTTTTCTTCGTTATCCGCTACGTTTCTCACTTCGACTCATACACACACGCACACACATACCAAGGCTTACTGTAAAAGTATTTTACACGGAAACACTCGCGCGAGAAACGACGTGCATAACGTGAGCTTTAGCACGCAACCTTGTGAACGAGATAATAACATAAAAATTGTTATCAGAGCGCATGATTAAGATGTTTGCAATAGGTAAAATCCTTAATCGTCATCAACATATTAGTCTAATTTTGATGCAACGGTCGAATGATTTCTAGCAATGATTTCCCAGAAAAGCAATTATTGAAAGATACGAATTAAAATAAAAATACCAATTTCAGATTAAACCAAAGGTCTCTTTCTTTTTAGAGATTGCACTGTCTCTCTGTCAGAGAGGCTCTCCCGCGAAAGAATCCTTCTTTGTCACAATCATCTCCTCGCCTTGCTGCGTTAATTCCAGGCAAACGAGCGGGTGACACGCGGTTTCTCCTCGCAGCGCTTTCTCATGTTCAGGCACGAGAGAGTAACGCTCGCTTACAAATCTAAATGCACGTAACGGGTAATTTACAGTAATTTCAATGAGACGAAGCATCGTGCTACCGACAGCAACGACGCCGAGCCTGGTTCTCGTTTAAAGCTTTCTCCAAAGCGACCATTAAATACCCGTACTGGCTGCCGCGTACCTAATCTCCGGCGCACTTACACATGCTGTGTGCACGACTCAATGGATTTATTATCCACCTTGATGTTATATCGCGCGTGGGCGACCAATCGTCGCGACGACTGTACCTTTGTGATGCTGCCTAATACAGCTTTATATTTCTGAGTGATTCAGTAAGCCGCTCAGCTCGGGTAACCAGAATAATTACGTATTATTAACATAACACAAAGCACAAAATTCTAATCACCGTGAAAATATGAATCTAATTGTGATGCGACGGATGAATCATTTTTTAGGAATCTCTGGCAATGATTTCTTAGAAAGAAACATTAAAAAATATTACTTGAAGTTGAAGTATCGATTTTTAAGTAAGCTGAGGATTGGTCATTGTTACAATATTACGAGGCGAATCGAAAGTAACGCACCTTAGTCCGGACTTTTTGTCCTTCCAGAAGATTAAATGCCTTCAATTATTTCAAATGTTATTACTTAAAAGAATGTACGCATTCAGAATGTGAGCATTTTTTGGTCTCCAACATATTTGCAGCAACCTTACACGTGAGTCAAGCCTTTTCTCAAATGGCTTCTGTGGTTTCCGCGGCAGCATAAAAATTTTTCCCCGAAGAAACACAAATACAGCAAAATATATCGTTTATAAAATTCTCTGATTATATAATTTATTATTTAAAGCTAAAGATCGGTTCGTAGCAGGAAGAACTGGGAAAACTATTCACATATGATGATGTACTCAACTATTCGATTTGTAATTTATTACATGAAAGTCGTGTACTCGGCGTATTTTGTACTCATATTCCGTACAAAGATGCATCTGTTCATTATCACGTGGTATACCAACAGATTCTTTCACGAATTTAGAATCGCCTTTCCCTCGGCGAAAATTTCGCGGGAAAAGACCGATCACAAAGAAATCGTATTCTTTGAAATTTGAAAGAGCAGCGTATAGAAGCAAAAATTGCCGTGCAACGTACGTCTGCTTCTGATTACCTCGGGCAGATGTTCCGTGCAATGAGCGGCAATGAGAGTGGCTGCCGAAAATAAATGTAACCGGATTTCGCGCGTTGCCCGATGAAGCTGTCGAGTTTCGTGGCGGCGAGACAACTCTGTTGACAAACGATAGATCGCAGGCCGCATTATCAGACGGATCGATTGACGCGCTCGTCAATCTGTAAATAGAATTGATAAAATGCCCCGTCATTCCTGACGATAGGATGACTTTGCCATCGTCATTACTAGTGCCATCGCATGTACATATTTCTGCGATGATACACTCGAGAAGTCTCAGGTCATTGAGACAAGTTTCCCATTCAGCGGTGATTTCATTACAGCACACGGCGATTCTCGGCAACCTGAAGTACAGCGTACGTCATGTTCCCACAATAAGAGGCCACTCTCTAGTACGAAAATCCCAATATCATTTTTAACATTAAGTTATCTTTATACATACATATGTATTATATCGAATATGTATGTTTTGGCGTTCAATCTTAAATCGCAGAGTGCGAAATTTTAACGGAGCCTTCAGAGAGAAGAATACTGTTAGATCCATCCGTCTAGTTGTACATTTGGCGAATTGAATTTTACAAGAATATATGTAAAACGCGTACCCGTAGGCGTTGCTCATGTTTCGGGCATAATTCACGACAAGTCCTTGGCATTAAATATGTAAATGCTCGACGATCAGCAACGCGGGCGTTTAATTCGTCGGTGAATCGCCAATCGCGCGGACATCTCGTCAATTGGATTTCGAATGGCGTTCCATGAAATCATTGGCCGATAATTAGGTTGCGCATAATGACGGCCACCAGACAAACAAGGTTCGTTTGTGCGCAAAAGGCGGACGCGACGTTCGATTAAATTATTATTAAAGGTTGATTCGTATATTTGCGCGCGCTGCAGGCATTTACATGAAATTTATGATCGGTCGGTGAGACGAGCGAAAGAAATGACATTGTCGTACAATTAATGTGGAGGACCAATCGAGTCCTTTTAAAAATAAATTTACGTTCAGGCGAGAGATTTCAATACAAGCCAGCAAAATTTCTGAATAATTGTTTAATACTTAGCATGTAATTAATAGCCAGAAGGAGGAACATTCGGGAGACATTGCTTTGAAACACGTGGGAGAAATAAAATGACGTTGAAACAATTACACTCGCAATAAAAGTATGGGCACTTATCTCTCGGCAAATATTTCTTATCGCGCACTTGAACTTTGCGTTTCCGAACCTGCGTTGCATACATTCCGAGAAAATGCGAAATAATCTCGCCTGGCGCAAAGCGCATACGTCACCAGTGGGAAAGAATAGATAAATACATGCGTCGTTATCATAATACTCGTTGTAATCGCGCGAGCAATGTTATCAGCACCAATATTTGATCTAACTACTTGCCTACTATTTTTTTCAGCCTATTGACATTCACGAAGTGGCGCACTAATGGCGTCCACTAATAATTTAAATGCGCGCGATCAATATGTATAATTCTTCTTATCGAGCAACGTTTTTTTTTATGTAACGTAAGTGGAAAGCTTATGAATGGCGCAATCTGGAACAACAAATACGTAACGTTTTGTCGGACTTTCTAACGGCGGAGGCAATTTCTAATTCTGATAAAGAGTATCGCGCGGTGAAACGTCCAGGAGGTAGAGAGGAAAACTAGAAGGCATTACAGCCCAAGTTTTCGCTTGCGCAACCCGCGTGTACTAACGGCAACTGCCGCACGTACGTGTATTATACGCATTTGCCGTGTACGTACACGTGCTTACACGCACGCGTAACCGATCGGGCACGTGTACGGCACTTACGTGCCAATGACTATAAACACCCGGAGCGATTGCTGAAGTAATTTGTACTGCGCGCGTGTCCGAGTACTCGCGCCACTTACGGTAATGGATATCGAACGGATTTCGAGTACCGAAAGATTCTCTGAAGCGATTTCTTGCATACGTCGCTCTCAGCTTCACCCTGTCGATAATAACGTTATTATCCGGCACGTTGGCACTTTGCGGATGCCCAAGAAATTGAAAGGAAACGGCGTCAACGTCGCCATTACCGACCATTTCGCTCTTTAATGCAACACTCCGTATGAAGATATTCGACGAGATTTACTCTCGTGTACAGTGAGACGGACAGAATGGTCGCGACACCTTTTTTTTTTAAGAGTCTGGGAACGCGCATTTAGGCAAAATCATATCAAGTGTTGTCTTAAGGGGCTAAATACGGCTCTGCGATTGGCAGTGTTTGCTGTTATCTAAATAAAATTATATAGATGATTATCTAGATAAAATTTTAGCGTTATCTTATCTTTATATAGATAATAAAAATAAGTATTATCTATATCTGCATCTTAGATGAAAGAAAGTGTTATTTTTACTAAATTATCTAAGATAACGTACAGATAATTTGGTTTAGGGCCACATAAGGTTAGCCACATAAAAATACTTAACAGTTACACTATTTAAATATGGATGGCGTTGTAGACCATGCATTTATGTGTGTGTCATATAACTTAACCTGAATATATTCTATATCCCCCTTTATAATTTACATTTTTCTATAATTTTTTTATAACTTTTTCTACTGTGTTTACATGAAGTCTTAAAAATATTATCTGCAAATTATCTAGAT
>NW_011967241.1:866070-872110 GCF_000949405.1 Vollenhovia emeryi | reverse complement strand
GAATCATCATATGATTTTACCTTTCATCTAGATATATTAAAAACGAAATCATCTTTATCTTATCTAAGATAAATTTATATATTTTTATCTTGTCTTTATCTAGCTAATTTTAAAATCATCTATGCACAACACTGGCGATTGGTTAAAAACATTTAAGTATATAAGAACGGACTGTGAATACCGGCCTGAGATTCAGGTTTCTGTTCCAAGACATTTTCACCGAGGAAAATTTGACTCGAAAAATCGTTCGGAAACGCTCAAAATGGTCTCGGGATGGCCAGCGACTAAAATATTCCCCGGAGAAGAAGGGACGCAACCCTGGCTCTAAACGCACGCTCCTAAACTCATTAAAAAAAAAAGGGTGTCGCAACCATTCTGTCCGTCGCTGTGCTTTACGTGGCGACCTTCAATTGCGTTTCTCTCGATTCGTATAATATTCAGAATTATCGTTTCGTCACAAGTTTCAGGCTAAAGAGTTACGTTCGGTAATAAACGAAATTTGATTAAGTAAGCGTTCAACCTCTCCGCCGGAATGTTCCCTCGTCGCGCGCCGTCAGGACCAGTTTCAAATAATTGCTGCTTATCAGCCGGTTCCATTTGGGCGAAGTACTACGACTTGGGCGCGGGTTTGTATTCCATAAGGAGAGCTTGGACGGCGATTAGAGCCTAAACGCGCGTTAACGAGACGTGATTCTCTCGCCGAGAGATACATAGAATGGACATTCGGAATATCTTCGGGATTTTGAAATAACTCGCAAGTCCGCGCCGTTAAGCTTTACGAACGCATCAGGTTTGATTTGCGCTTGGGACAATAGCCGGCGCGAAGATATAAGAGCCCCGCGACTTTGTTATTCTATTACCTTCGACGCTCGCTAGGAGACAGTGTGAGACGAGGTCTTAAAAAATAACTTCTCCACACTCGACGGTGCCTTTAGACCCGACGTTGGTACATTCACAGGCAGACCTTTTTGGGAGCCCGTACCTCCGAATATCCTAGCAGAGGTTGTACCTTCTAAGCACTAGTGTGTGTGCGTGGCATTAGTGCGTGCGCACCCACGCGCGTGGGCGACGTGTTCGTGCAACAACAGTTCACGACTTTGCTTTTGTGTGAAGCTCGCACGGAGGCGGAGCCGTTGCTTAGAGGGCTATAAAAAGAGAAAGCTGGACGGTATCCTACTATTCGTACACACTCGCGCCTATCGTGCGCACACCGACCAGGTCTGCGTATCGGTGTGCAGCGGGTGTGCCGGCCGGGCACGTAAATGCGGCACGTAAAACGCATGACGCGCCTCAAACCCGTCTCTCGATTCTCACTCTTTAGCCACGTCTTAGTCATACCTGTTAAATCCGAAATACGTGATATTACAGTCGAATGGACGTCATTTCGTCGGGCGAAAACAAAGGGAGGGGGGGAGACCGAGAGAGAAATTAATTCAACTTAATCATTTCCCATTTCCCCCGAGCGGGGCAGAACTCGCCCGAAGTGATTTGCATTCTGTTTTCGCGCCTTCGCGCGAAGATCGCCGGGGCCGCGCGGGAGGCCGTTCGCGCGCGAATAATCCGCGGCGATTTTCAGCAAATCGCTTCCAGGGCGGCAAGTGCAATTTATCGGGAATCTAGGAAATGGTTGCGTCATTAGAGACGTGTGCCCGGTGTGCGAATCGTATCGCGGGGAGTGGGGGGGGGGAGAGCTGTAAAATGCACGACACGTTTATTTCTAAGAGCGTGCGCACGTCGCGTTTAACAGGGCCCGGTATGCCGCGCGCCTAGAGCAACGACCAGCGTAATTATCGGGTCGACCGCCACCTCTCACGAGTCCACGGGCCGCATTATCCACGGCAATGCCACGCCGAAAGCACGACACTCCGTACGCAACCGACGGCATAACGGTGACCCACAAATTGGCTCCCTTTATCGCGGCGGGAAAATTATCCGTATGGCTTCTCGCGAGTGCCTCGGCGTCGGATCTGTGATCATGAATAAACGGCTCCTATCGTTTCCTTGCTCGTGACAGCACGTTACGGATATTGGAAGAGCGATTATTTATCCATTACAGAGCGTGATTCGAAGCTACGAGGAATGTACGAAGGTTTCGTGGGAACCGCGAGCGGAGGGGGGGAAAAAAATGGAATATTATCTTCCGGATCTACGCTGTAAATTTATTTGAGGGGCCCCTCGTGAGATATTTGAGAAGAATTAGATGATCACGCATACACGAGCGCGCATATAATTTTCTCTCTTTATTTTGATACACGCGACAGCCCGTGGAGCGGCTTTGCGCGTTTACTTATACTTGTAAATCCTCGGTATGCCTTTGTAAATACATCGGGAATATGTGAAAAAGGTATTTTTCTAGCTTCTCAAATATATATATCTCTCTCTCTCCTAGCTTTGTGCATACTTGCATATGGAATAGGGTATGAAGTATTTCCTAGATGGAAATCACAATGCAACTCGATGCATTCATCTACGCTCTTACGCCCGTTTCATTTGCATCAGAATGCATCCCCGGATCCTCTCGCATGTGCGACGGGGATCAGCGATCTCCTTTAATTTCACCACCGTGCTCGAAAACGATAATCGAGTTCCGATCGCATCTCCGATTACAATTTCGTCGAGTATTGCCGACTCGAGTTACGCTATCTTCGAGGTAACCGAGTCCTCGAGCAGTCGACGGTCGTCCTTAATCGTTCGATTGGATCTAATTCGCGTTCATGACTATCTGTGTCGCCGTCTTCGTTGCCGGTTCAAGGCCGTCGCACATCGAGGCGCGTCTGATTTGCCTCTTTGCGCGCGGCGTATCCTTTGACTTTGGGCGAAGCGAAGCCGGGTAACCGTGCGGTTTTCGACTCGCAGCCACGATATACTGCGAGGATCCTCCCGATTTTATCGGAGCCCCGCCGAAACTTTCGGCGGAGGGTACTCAGGTGTCCGCCATCTGCCGCCCTACGGCGAATTTAGCACCTTATGCACTCGTGCTCGCCATCGGGACAAGTTCGCTCGGCCTACATTGTTCCCCTTTATAGTAATCGGGAGAAAGATGATTCTATAAATATAACAATGTACATATATATGTGTCTTAGCCGTTGCCTGGTACGAGATCAGAGCTGTGGGTGAGATCTTAAATGAGATGTAACCTGACAACTCGATGCGTAATTTAATGATTCAGACACAATCGTATATAGATCATTGGAGCGTTGAGCGTTAAGCTCTATGCGACGGGACTGACGAAATAGGCGTAATCGTCGGTAAATTAGTAAAATATAACATTATTGCCTATATGTGCGTTTATACATTCTTTATACCAGCGAGAAATGATTCGTTGATCAAATCGACATCGACACCGTCAAATTGACTCGTCGACTCGACGTCGTTTCGACATCGATCGACGAGTCTTTTTCTCACTGGGACAGTCCTTTCTTATTTGGGGTAATAAGTGGCTCAAGTAGCAGACAAATATCTCAGGCATTTTTCTCGATCTAGAAAACTTGGAGCTACTCGCACATTATCGGTCGCCCGGAACACGCGACCGGGTAAAGAATAATTTCAGGTTTCCGATAGCGATCGTCCGTTAATTTGCCGCAATAGAGAACAATTTGCGGCTCGACCTTTTTCTCTCTCGCGCGCGCGCGCGCGTGCTGCTGCAGCTGCGAGTGTCACGAAAGCGCGCGAGGTGCCTGATCTCGTCTCTGTGCCGTCCTGGAAAAACTCAAAAGAGTCCGCTCGCAGCACGCGCGAAACCGCCGTCGTAGGGCCAGACGGAATTCTAAATCTGCCTCGAGCGACGTGTCAAAGCGGCCTACATTTCCGGAAGCGACGGCGGCGGATGATGTAACCGTGAAGGAGAAGCGAAGCAGGTGCAGGTGCGCGCTAACAACGCGAACGAATAGCATGTGCAGTGAAGATGAACGAGCTCGTTAGTCCTGGTCCTCCTGGACTTGTGAACGTTGTTAAATCTAAGACTGATAATGAAAAGAAGAATTTCTTTCGCGGAAGATTTTTTAGAGTTCTCTGCGAGTTCCCCGAGAGTTCTCATGCACAGGGAACTCGCGGGGGAACTCGCAAAATTCGCAGAGAACTCTCTCTGCGAGTTCTGAGGTTTTTCTGAGAGTTCTCTGAGAGTTCTTACATATATATTTTTTTTGGTGTTTATTATGTACACGGAGAGAATTTTCTCTTAAAATTTATCCTCAAAATCATGTAATCGTGGGACAACATGACATTTCGAAGAATTTTATGAGTTTTTTAAATTTTACCACACGTTTTACTGCACTGAAAAAAAAGTCTAATAGATTCAACCAGTCGTCTGTTAGAAAATGGACGAATCAGAATTCCTTTAGGATTTACCAAAATTCCTTCAGGATTTACCATGAAAGATAGTTCATAACCAGAAGTTACGAAAGTTATGAAGTAGACTTCACTACAAATCTGGTAAATCCTAAAGGGAATTCTGATTCGTCCATTTTCTAACAGACGACTGGTTGAATCTATCAGATTTTTTTTCAGTGTGGCAATTATACTTGTCAGTATACGTTTCGCTAGAAAAATGTATGGTAAAATTTCAAAGAACTCTCACACAGTTCTGCAAAATGTCACGTCCCACGATCGCGCGATTTTCAGGATAGATTTTACGAAAAGATTCTCTCCGTGTATTTTACGCTGGAAACGACTGTCTCTTTGAAAACTTGTATTAATTTTTCCGTAATTTACTACGCAAATGGAGAGAATAATTATTTGAGAATTAACAGGAACGCGATATCACTTTAACTGCACTCGTGACGACGAATATCTTCTCAGGTGCTCGCCATGAACATTCTAGTGTGCTCGTGTAGTACGAGAGCTGGGTTACTAGTAAATCTTATCGTGCTATAATACCCGGCGTCTCGCTTAATGTGCGCACACGGCCCGGCTGGTGTACAGCAACGAAAATACCAGCGGAAATGCCGGGACGCTGAATAATTAAAGCGGGAAACATATCAGCGCCTAAGAGAGGCACGCGCCGTTCATCCGGCTGTTAAGCAAAGACTTTCGGCGGCTGTATATTTAGCGCGACATCGATTCTTCCTGAAGAGGGACGCCCTCCTCGACGGCCGCGTCTATTATTCAAGCAGCACATCGCAGAAAACTGTCTCTCTGAAGCAAATTTTAAAAGAAGGAAAAACCTCGCCGATTCGTTCGCGCCTCAAATGAAGAGATAATGTCTCATTATTCACAAGACAGCGTCAAGCGGGAGAGTTTTTCATTGTATTCGCGAGAACCGGGTTTGTGTGATATTGATAAACTAACCTTCTGTCGCTGGCACCTGAGAGATCTGACCTCACAAAATCTCACTGCATGTTTAAACAAAAATACCACCATTTTCGATCTTTCCTGACTACCTTTAGAAAATGTAGACTATCTTGTGGATCTATCTTATTATTCTGAGTTACTTTTTTTAGAATTATTAAAAAAATACTTATCTTAAAGAATTGTTTACGAAAAATAGTTTGATCAATAAGTTAGTTAAATTTGGAAGAAGACATCTATTTAAACAACGACGAATATTCACTTAAACAACGGGATATTGTTCTTATTGCTGATGTAAATCATTTCAAATTAGCGTGAAGTTATGGTGCAGACATCTGACAAGATTGTGCGAAATGTTGTTTTCAGACGGAAACTGTATCAACATCTGTTGATAAAACAGAAGGTAACACGTGGTATATCTGGTAAAATAGCAGCCAAAGGGCCCGGGTAAAGTCGTGACCACCACATACTTTGCTCCTTACCGACAGACTGTGCCCTTATAGGTGCGAGTCTGGACTGGATATATCCGATTTTATCGACAAAGTTTACCTTTTGGTGCGAGTTCGGACTAAATATTGGCAATTCTGTCGATAAAATCGCAAATATTTAGTCCAGACTCGCACCTAAGGGCACAGTCTGTCGGTAAAGGGCAAAGTGTGCGGTGGACTCGACTTGACCCGGACCTTTGGCGATCTGTCTACTAATTTCTGTGATGCCCATTCTACACCTAGGGATGATCCTACTTGTGGCTCAT
>NW_011967241.1:842938-865712 GCF_000949405.1 Vollenhovia emeryi | reverse complement strand
TGTAGAATGGGCATGACAGTATAAACCTTTGTAGCTGCTGGTAAGACACAGTATTTCAAATATTAGTTGGTTACCTGACTAAGATAATATTTCAACTGATCTTCAACAGAAGAAGACATTCATTTTCTCGTGGTTTTCTTCTTCAGCTAACATTTGTTTTACTTAAAATAAAATAGGCACGTAAACGTTTAAATGGAAAAGAAGAAAAATGAAAACTATGAAAAATTTATCCACAAAGAAGAAATCTATTGTTGATCGACTGCACATGATTTCACACTTCTAATTAAACATGAAATATATGTATGTATTTAAAGAAACTTTTATATCTTCGACGTTGCAGTACTTTTCATTTGACTTCTTTCAATTGTTTCATAATACTTGTAAATGTTAATGTGTTTTAATAAGAAGTTGTAATTTTAACACATTGAAGAAAACAAGATTTCTCTCGAAAAACTATGAAATTAATTTTTTAAAAATAAGTTTCTTCTAATAAACATACAAAAGTCATATTAATCCTACCAAGAGCCATACGAATCCATATAAATTTACCATTGACGAGCCAACTGGCAATAGAGTATTCAAAACAGTTCTAGGAAGTACAATTTTAATGGCACAAAAATAATTATGAAACTCTAAAATAAGCAGTTAAAAATAGATTCGCTGAGAATCCACCGCAAAATTTACAACAAAAAGGACCATATAGAATGAGAGAACGAATCGTCAAAGTTCATTAAAACATTGTAATAATTATATTATTTGACGTATAACAAATTGAGACACAGAGGTGGCGAAAAACTTGAGAACGTATGCAGAGGAGATATTAAGAAAAATATCTTTGGGCACACAAATCAATACGTTCGGAAGAAGTCAGCGTTTTATTCCGACTAACTGTCGTCAGCCGGAAAAATTTGCAAAGTTCTACCAGGAAAATTACAGCGAATCGACGTTACCCGTCTCGCGCTGGCAGTTTTCGGTGTGGCGGCTGTTTTATTTATAGCGGAGGAGGTCGCGGTGGGATCTAAAAGCTCCTCGACTCACCAGTATCACCAGCACATTCACACCGAGCTCGTCTCGCACCGGAACTTAAAAATCGACCCATTGATAGATCGGATCTATAACTTGAAGGGAAAAGTTTTTCTCTTTTTTGAAAATCGCAAACCGGTCTCCTATCGCGGCGATAACTCGTGTACGTTGCTTCGATCGGAGTTCTAGGGCCCTCTGGGAAAGGAACATGTGACTTTTGTACCGCTGCAGCTGGGTAACAAAGTGATCGATTTGGTGTTAATATAGTGGAGTTGAAGTTTCACGTGTCGCGCATGGTTAAAAACTCGTTTATTGATAGGTAGATTGATCGAGGCCCTTGCGTCGGTGCAAACTACAATGATTAATCACCACGTTTATTAGGATTAACGTATCTCGGAATTGCTTATGGATTGCCATGATTTTACGGCCAGATTTCTGAATTTCTAAGCACGATTAGAAACCGAGATATAATTTATTATAAAATTGCAATTATTTTTAACAAACCATTATTTGGTCTCCAAGCGCGACAAAAATGTAGTGAAACGTAACTAATTTGGAACGCGTAACTTCATCAATATCTTGTTTTAATTTTATTTAATCTGCTGTTTTATGCCTTGCAAAATTAGAGGCTGAATTATATGGCCCAGAATGCAATTCTTTAATAATAATTGCAGAATTGATCACTGTCGAGGTTTATCGTTGATGCTAAAAATTGATGCTGATGAGTCAAGGTCAGGGCTAGAGAGATTTATATGTCCGATATACTCTTGAAGATGTCACAGACTGTTACACTAACTTGTCGGCATCGATCCAAAGATCGGGCGATTCTAGAGCAGCGAATTCCAATTTTCAGAAGACACGGTATTTTCTCGAAAATATGATACCATTCATTCGAATATCGAGTATACATGCATAGTTATATCATTTATACCATTACACAGTCGGCTAGTTTATATAAAAGCGAGAAGTTTGAAAACGAGGACGCTTTCAAAAGTTCAAATTGGCATTCGGTGCGAAATAAGAGAAGCCTGATAAATTCAAAGTCTATTTAGAATGCATTAAACAGCGTCATAGATAAAAATTGGAACTAAACGTTAAACCGCATATCATAAATTTGAATAGAGAAGTGAAAAAGAATTACTCGTATATTCCATAATAAATACAGATATTGTCATAATGTCAAATGCATATCAAAGCAAGATTTTGTGGAATCCAGTAAGCAATTCTAATAATCTCAATCCTCAACTAGTAATTGTAAAAGTCTGTCATCCATCAATTATGGCGAGAAGCGATAACTTAATTTCTTAAATCTTTAATCGAGCGTCTGAATCGACGGGTCCTATTTCGATGCACCTATCCTACATGGAACTCTATGTGTGCCGTGTATTTGTGTCGAGCAAATTAAATGAAGGCAGGCGGTAGGTCGTGATAAATGCGGCTCCGAACCAGAACTCGACGAATCTCGTGTCGGAAGTTGACGGACTCGCGAAGCTGACGAAAATTACTCCAGTCGACTGGAGACGCGCGTAACCCTCTTCTCTTCGGTGGCAACAAGCATCGTAATATCTTTGGTGCACCTCGAGCTTCCGTACGTCAACTTTTGCTTCTCAAGATGGCACATCTACGGCGTCCAATGAGGCGGGAGCATTACAAGCCTTTTGGAAGAAGAAGGGTAAATCAAAAGTCTGATTATGATATTTCTGCATTCTGCTTTTGAGGCAAAGCGACTAGATGTTAAAACAGTACCGAAAATCTCTGTGTAAAATAGCAAATAGCGTCCTTCGATCGACTAAAAATTCCTGTGACAAAATACCTTGCAATAAATTTCTTATATTTCGAAAGACTATTAACATCGAAATTTTTAATACGCGAATAAAGATTCACTGACAAAAATATCGGAGTTTGAGAATATTTTATGATAATAAAACAGAATCCGCATGCATGAGGCAGATCGATATCTAAGAGATACTTTATTTAATAATTATGATATTTCTGTCGGGCAACTTCGTGCTGTACATAAATGTTTGTAAAAGCGAGTACCAAAGCGTATCGCAAATATGCGCGTTCTATCTTTACAAGCACGATGCTCTTAAATTTTATTTTTGCGCCACGTGACCGCGATGAAAGGAGCTGCCGTCACACTCGTATAGTTCGCCGATCATTTATTTATGAACTGCGATTTCGAGATCGAAGCCGTTACCCCGCATACATCTATAGGGTGTTCTGGATTTCTCATACCTTTTTTTAGCTGCAAAACGCGTCAAGTAATTTCGACCTTATTTCCTTTTAATGGAACTAACGTAATTAAACATCTAAATTTGTCGAAATTGTATAAACGAATGGGAGTCGAGAAGCGGCAGCTTTAAACAACGAAAATAGTGAAAGAAAAGAGAATAAAGTAATATCTGCAGTAACCTTTAGAGTTGACTGCAATTTAGACTGCAGAACCGAAGGACAGCGGACTAAAAGAGGGCGGCACACGCACGCACCCTGCGTGACCTATATACATGACCTAGATTTGCAGTCGGATGAAACCGACTGCAGAAAATAGCTTAATTCTTTACACGCTATTTTTAACATTATTACCTTTACATTTGATATCGTTTCATTTTTATTGCTATCGTCGAGGGATGCGTAAGGTTATTTAGCCAAATTCCCTATTGCACACGCAGGCCATTGCAATGACAATTGTGCGTAAAATATTCACAAAAAGCGGGAATAACTACGAGCTGAAAACTGTTATCATCGGCACGATTCTTCGCGGAGTAATTTTCAATGTTTGCGCAACGTTTGTTTATAGAAAGTTGATCGCGGACGGTACATAGGCGGTACAAAGGTTGCCGTGGGTCGACACCGATCGAGATAAGAGTAATAATCTTTATCTGCAACTCCCCCCCGTTTATAACATATGGGACACTTATACGCGATCATGCCGCGAATAAAAGCGGACTGGCTTTAAAAAGAAATCATCATTGTTTCATTCCAATACGATGCTAACGACAATAAAAGCCCGGGCGGCAGATTAGGATCGCGCTCGATAAGAGAACGCTGCCAGTTATTGGTCACGTACTATCAGCACGCAAGATTCATTTCCACGCCAGATAAACATAATGGCTCATAATTGCTCGAGAAGAGAAACTTGAAATGTTCCGCGTTATCTGGCAATAAAAATAGAAAATGGAACGCGTATCGATTGGACGTATCGATCATATATTTTCACTTGTTACACCAAAAAGTAATCTCGTTGACTCGGCTTTACCCAGGTCTCGCGAGAAATTTAATAAAACTAGGTACAAAAATGCAAGAGGAAAGGGGAGGAATTTCTATCCTTCATTTTTTCCCTCAAATGAACAATCTATGCCTGCACACGATCGCGCGTGTACGTGTGTGTATGTACGTTTGGCAATTCAACCCCCCTCGTCCCCGCGATCAGTCGGTTATTCTTGAGCGACGCTGTATGCATGTACACCGGACACGTTGCCGTGAGGGTGCAGTGGCCTGGCGTTGTCGTGCGGGTCGCACTCCGGGTGGCTTGCGGAGGAGGACGCGGCGAAGCGGAGCGGAGCGGAGCTGAGAACGGAGCACCCCTCGGATCGATATAGTAACGGGGGTGTCGTCCGACCGTCCTCAGTGGCGCCCGCGTACGGACGAGTCACAAAATGGCATTGCCAGAGAAACGGCGACCCGGCCAGAAGGCGCACACGGTCGCAAGGACCGTGTAGAGTCAGTCCGTGCAGCACCACCGACTATCGCTCTCGCGCGGTCTCCGCATCCCTCCGTTACACCGCGAAGGCTCGCGGCAGTGAAAGCTCGCGAGGGAGGTGAAAGGGAAGCGGTGCCGCGGACAAGCGCGATCGAAACCGGGCGCGTTCGGGGGGGGGGGGGTGATTTTTCGTTTTCGACGCGAGAAAATTCTTGAAATTCTCCCTTGAACACCCGAGTACGCTTAGTGAGACCGAAGTGGTCGCGTATCGGAAAGTACGCGGACCACGCGTGGTGCGCAAGTTTTTTGAGACAAGCCCCTTCATGTCGAGGAAACGGAAGGGTTGTCAAGATGAGAAAACGTGATTTCTTTGGTGCTTGGATAGGATTTCCTTGTTGTAAGAGAAGGTTCGTAGAGAGCACGGGGTGGACGCTAGGATTGGGAATAGCAGGACGAACGCAGGCGTCCGCGGGTGAAAATTGATAAGACTGATCGGAGCTATTTGTCGATCGACCAGCGAATTGGAATGTGGCAACTGCACTCGAGGTTGCATGATGTCGTTGACCTGCTTTCAAGCGCTACGCTGCTGTGGTGTATCATCGGTTTAGCGACTTTAGCGCGGTTCGCGATGAAAAATTTCGACTTGCAAAATGGATTTTATCCACCGTATAATATTTGCTATCACCCCGTCGCGGTGGCGTATTCGTGAAAATTATTTTTGAGGATCAATGAAAGTGTAATGTCTTAGAGAGAGAGGGAGGGACGGAGAGAGAGAGAGATATCTTATTGATCTGCGGAGCAATTGGTTTTGGTCTGATATTTCGTATAGTGTTATCGAAAAAAGGAGGAAGGAGCTTTGAACAATTTAGGAGAATGCTAGAAATCAAGCTCGCAGATGTTACGGACGCTATGATGGCTGCCACTCGTTCTGTTTGTTTAACCGAAAATTAAGTTACATAAAAAATGGGCGCAGCATGTAAATGGAGCGTGCATCGTGTAGAAATTTAAACAGAATTTGCAGCGACAGAAATACTGTACAATCTTTGATATATTTTTTAGACTTTTCTTTTGTTTTTCTCCGATCTTTCGTTGATTGAACTTTCTTTTTACGGAAATTTTGAGTAACGGCATTTCTTCCTCTCTCTCTCTCTCTCTCTCTCTCTCTCTCTCTCTCTCATATACAGTTTATTAATACATCATTTTCGAGTGTACGTTATCATGTCAATTGGGCAACGAATTCAAAAACACCGATTTCTAAGAGGGTCAACAGTATCGATTATCTAGGAATGAAGTTGATAATTCAAGAGTCGATTTCGCGTTTCGTCGAATTGCACTTTCGATTGACTGACGAAGCTAATAACGAGGCTATTTGCGAAGTTATTTCTGTGGATTAATTAATTATCTAGATAGATGAGGTGATCGGGGAATTGCGTGCAACGCTCAGTGTGTAATTCTCTTCGAAGGTTATGCTTCACAATTAATCCAATTCTCTTTTTCATTTTAATTGTATGTCAGCGTTATCTGTTTTTTTTAAGGCGCGGTATGCTCAGTAAATGAATTTTCCTTTGAAATATTATAGAAAAATTACCGGCAGTAAATTAAATTCCTAATTCTGCGACGCAGCTCGTTCGTATGTCGGCTACACACAAAATATATAGTACCTGCACTTTATTTTAACTGACATTTATTTCAATAGAATTCGATGATGCAAAACGAGAATTTTTTTAAGAATCTTGCACTGTAAAGTTAGTCGCTTTGATTTAAAGAAAATACATTCTATTTAAAAGGGGAAGCAACATTTACTTTTAGAAATTATAGGTACAATACTCAAATTAGTTCTTTTTAAATCTGAATATTTGTAAAATTCCATTGAAGTATATTGTAATTAATGACTTTTATCGAATATTATATAGTCGTTGGATGACGGGATTTTTTTAATTATTTACTTTTTGCTTAATATTGGAATTGCGCGTATACACTAATTGTTTTTCTTGTCTGACTAATTAAAATTTTCAAGTAAACGTTCTTTTAAATTACTAAAAATTGTAAGGCAAAAGTCGATTTACATAAGTTTATTGAATCTTGTCTATCTTAAAGACTTTTCAGTTACCTAGATAACTAATTGAAAAGTTAATCGTCAAAGCCGCAGTCGATTGCCTCAGATGAAAGAGAAACGACATCATTGTGTGAATCACTAATTAATTTGAAGAACTTAACGTCGCGCTAAAAATTAATTTTTCTATTCGTACGACGATTAATCCCAAACTCGGTGATTCACAATCATTAAATTTAATTGTAGAGCTGTAAGTTCTCGCGAATAAAACTGACTTCCTTACTTTTCATTGTAATGAACACGAGTTACGTTAAGTTACGTTCGGTACATCACATATTGGAATTAAAATTTGTATTACTTTTTCGGAATCGTCTTTCATTATATTTTCTTTTAAAGATAGAAAAAACAATATAAGATACCTCATTGTTTTATTTAAAACATTCTAGATAATTCCAAATTTATGTGTACATACATGCGTTACTTTTTTATTTTTTCCAGCATAACATTAACGTCTTCGATATTTTCGATAATGAAACCGAATTGAACAGGTCACTGCGATTGGATTAAATAATTTGTTCTGGCGGGATCGACATAGAGAATCCCGCGACACTTGATGTTTGCATAAACGTGGAACGAATTCGTAATAAAATTATCGAATTGCACAACCAATAAAATTTCCAATCCATTACGATTGCAGTGAACATTTTAATAAAATAGACGTTAATCGTGTGCTTGAAGCAGTAAAATTTTATATTAGTTAAGATATAAAGAAATCACAGAGATTGAACTTGTGTTTAGTGCATTTTCGGTGTTTACCTAAACGCAGAGAAGCCGGCTTGTCAGTGTAACTCAACATTATTGTAACTTAATTAATTTTTGTGTGAAAATCGCTGAAAATTAGTAAAAATAATGCCTCAGTGAATTGATAGCCTTTCTCTCTTTGATACAAAATTGTACAACTTATCCATAAACTTCTTCAACAATAAATCAAATCGATCAAGGAACAATTAACAGCGTAGAACGCTAAACTAGAATATCCTGTTACAAGTATAGACAGAAAACTAGTGTTGGAATTTATTATTTAATACCGTCAACGTTGATGTATGAGATATTTTTATCTTCCATCTCATATCTCGTTGTGTATAATTTATTGATGCCTCGTGCTTACACATACACATTCTCGGCAATATGGAGCAGACAATTTTAGGGAGTGGCTTAACTTCTTCGCAGTTCTTCCAAGCTGTCTTTGCAGGCAAATGTGGCCGGGTCAACAACAGAATTGGTAGATTTAGGGAATAATTCGATTTCGTTCCATCTTTCTTACCTAATTTTAGAATATCGTATATAACAGTATGCTGCAACATATACATCTGGAAGTCAATACTGCTAAATTTAAAGGCTGACTTTTACGTGGAAAACGACCTTTAGAGCAAATTTTTTTATTTTCTAACAAAACAATGATTAAACATAGGAAATAGATTTTGTATGTATATATTTATTCATGTATGAGTTATGTTAAAAAATTTCTGCAAATATCTAACTTTAATGTTCTCGAAGTTATAAATTGCTATTATATTCTGTTTTAAGAAACGTTTTTGACATATGGTTGAAAGACTAATTTGTTTCCAATAATTAAAGGAATTATTTACTTAAAGAAATGTACCAGAATTATAAAAAGAATTAAATTTAATATAAATAGCATCTTAGAAAAAGTTTGAATTTTTGTGTGAATTTTCGTAAAGATTTTGAAAAGAGAAATGCTTTATAAAGACAAACAATAAAATATTTATAGCATTTATTATTTATATTAAAATATAAAAGAAGTATTTTGCGATACTTATTGATTGTTCAGTTAAAAATCTTAGCTTTTTCAAACACATTAAATATTTGCAGCACTCTGTCTATAATAATTGTTTGTAATAGTTGACACTTGAGCTTTGTGACAGTTTTCATTATAAATAGAGTTTTCAAGATAATACAAAATTCTTCATTAAAGCTACAATGGAAAGAAGATGGCAATTTCATCAGTTTAAAATTGACAAATAATTTGAAGAGAAAATTGAAATAAAACATTCTTTTACTATTATTTTGTTTTCTCAAATATTTTTCTAGTAAATCGTCAAATAGCACGTCTTTAAAAATTAGTTACATCATCTGAAAAAATGTTTCAAGAAGTGGTAGCCTCAGTTTCTTCATTGCATCGCTCGCACTAACTTACAGATACTGACACAAATAGTACATGTGTAAATTTTAGTGCTTTCTTGATACGCGTTTGTCTCGATAAATTACGCCTGCGTTCGTCTACAACAATTTATCTACGTCTACGTTTCGTTTTATTTCTTTTCACTGTACGTTTTTCACACCGTCCACTCAAATCAGAATCAAAATTACACTCTCTCTTGCAGAGAGCATGTAGAAAAGTGAGTATTTCAATTCGGATCTCCTATCATTCGCCAAGAACGTGAAACATACCGCAGCTTGTCATCATGGGGTGATGCCGACGGTCTCTCAGAAGTAGATCAAGATTCAAGATTAAGTGTTTGGATGGCTTGCAAACGAAAGCGAAAAAAGCTTAAAATACGACGTACCTGAGGGAACCAGTTCGAGACCCCGTGCCACTGCGCCATTCAACATGGCGTAGCGGCGTGAATTCTAATATCAGTGCAATATAGGCAAGCATTTTAATGAGAGTCGACAGCCATGCGGTAGCGTGGCCTAAGCGAGAGCTTAGTGCATTAACCCGATAAATTTCGGCTCCGAATCGGGGCGAAGGCGGATTAACCACCATCAGAAGAACAGCCTTGGCATCCATGGTGGTGAATCCCGGCGATGATCGGATACAATCAACATAATTCCGGCTACAACAAGCTATTCACTCAGGTACACGCGGACAAACGCGGATTCCTATCATTTTATTGCGCGACAAGCACGAGAGGAGTAGAGTATTAAGGGATATTCCGTTAGTTTTCCATTAATTAATGCCAGCGGTACAGGACGCGGTTCCACAGTTATTTCCTTTCGTATATTATTTCGATTTCGTACATTTCTCGATGCCATTCACTTTTCCAACCTTTACTATTTCTCTTTCTTACAATCTCTCTCACCTATCACTTTTCGCAAGGCTGTAATAAATAGAAAGATGTTCGTGGCACAATAGTGCTTATCTTTTTATTTCCCCCCCATCAAACGGGTTAACTGTAATTAAACTTAAACCTGTCAAGGGACTCCACACACGCGGGGAAGGTCTCGGTATAAAAATAACTAATTATCGTGACCGTACTTTGAGCAAGGAGGCGCAAGGAAGAGTGTTCGATCGTGTCAAAGACGCGCCGCTTCCTAGACACGTAGGATATTTCGCAGCATATCGTTTAAGGCATGTATTAGGCAACGTGGCGTAAAGCAGAGGCGATCATCCGTGCTATCGTTCCAGCGCAGCGATTTACGTCGACCGCGCGCTCGATCGAGGTTCACTTTCTTTTTTTAGTAATGAAATCGAGCTCCCCGAAGTTAGTCGGTATGCTCGATTGGCCCTCAAGCTACTGTCTTTGTCTTTTGCGCACCTTTTTCACTTGCGACACATCTCTCGGAGTGTCTTAATAGTATTAGCGGGATTCCGCGGGCAGATCTCCACCTCGAACGTCGACATTAACAATCTGAAATGTGCAAATTGCGCCATTGACGGTTGAGAGCAAGTTTGTCTCTTTATGATCGTTGCTATATTTTATTTGCATCGATTTTGTCTCTACCACCGTTAAAATGTTAATTGATATTTGAAGTAGCTCTCAATTTTACGTGAGCTGTAATACTACCAATAATTATTTTCTTAAACGTTGATTTTCAAACAAACAATATGAATTGTGCAATGCACAAACTCAGCACGATTGTTTCGACTGCTTGACGAATTAATGTTTATTCAACTGTAATTTTTAAATGACACGAGCGATTACAAATGCCGATTATTCCAGTTTTTTATATGACGTAAAGTAATTGCGAACACTTTTGGTAATTGAGTTTTTCAATTAAGAATGTAGCAATATTAAAAATAAAATGTTTTAAGTAAGCGGGTAGGCGTCACAATTATCGGTGTGGTCGTTCGACTGTTAAAAAGAATTAGAAGTAATATGCGCATTCATAAATGTTCCCTCTTCTGTAAAGCCTTTATAAATATATAAATACAACTAAATAGGCGTGCCTATGTAACTATTTTGAGCTTTATGCAATCTGCAGGAAAACAATATAGTATTGTAGACTTTTTAGAAAGATAAAATAAATTAAAGCGGCTCACATGCACGAAAGAGCACATAGTATATATGGATGCTTTGATGAAGCTCCTTTCATCTTTGTAAATTTATGACTTTTTTCATAAAATATATCACCTAATGCATTATTGATCAAACGGATTGATATGCTAAGTTATGTATGCACGTTTAAAAATATGCAACGTTGTCAAAACTCGTGTTTTTTTCTTTACTTTACTAACAAATATTTGCTTGTGCAGAAATCGGTGATCTCCTATATTCAACACTGCATTTCAATTCTTATGACATTTATTATGTTTATCTCGTTTCTCCTTCTGCGAGCGATCGGCCGATAACCCTCGTGTTAAAAAGTACAACTTTAACATTTTTTAACGAAAAAGACACCTGGAGACGAGAGTTAAAGAACACATCAATAATATAAAAAAGATTGATGAGAACCAGTCAGTCGTCAGTGAGCACCGCGCTATATTAGGACGCGAATTCAACTGGACTCATCCAGACATCCTACGCCGAGAAAAACACATCAGAAGAAGAGAAATCGCTGAAATGCTACACATAAAAGTGGATCCGAACACCATTAATTCGAAGAAAGACACTGAGAATCTTAACTCTATTTATGACTCTATTATCAATTCTATGACATGAACTGTTATTTATGTGTCACTCTCTTCTTCTCGATGTTTTTCGACCTACACGGCCTAGCTAGTCGATAATTGCGACAGTCACTCTCCATCCTTCGTAGAATACTTACATGTTTTGCGATCACTAGACGAATAGAATTTTTATAATTGTGACTCATCAAGGAAGGCTTTTAATGTCTCTATGTTCATCAAATGAATACTAAGGTGAGACTGGCGTTCGATTTATCTAATTTTTAACGTCGTTTTTATTTTAAATAAAGGCCTTGGCCAGTGTAGGTCGTTTTTATAAAATACTCATCATTATCTAATTTTTGTTTTATGATATCCACGCAGACAAACCAGAATCATTATGTTCATTCTATTTATATATTTATTACATCAAACACACTCTAGATATAAGGTTCAAATCATATTTTACTTTAGTAACGGCTTGAGAAGGACCAGAACCGATGGTCGAAACGTCGCCTGTATATCCCATTTTGGAAAATACATTAAACACATGCCAGATAAGGTCGACTAAAATTTATTATATTTAACATTTTTTCTTTCTTCTATCTCTTATCGGCGACCTAAAATTTTGTGTACCGATAGCTAAAACTTGCAACTGCACATACTCAAATTTTAATCTTTTCTACTTTTGATCTGCTTATACAGGAGTCATAATGTTCTACAAATACACTTTTTATTAAGTATAATATTTTAGCTATTTTTTAGAGTATTGCTCTGTACCTTCATTTCAATCTATTCTATTAAAAGTCTTCTATCATTGCTCTATAAATATCAGAATATTAAAGTTTTTTTCATACAGGCACATATGTATTTATACATTTATAAGAACGCGATATAGAGTAAAGGTCGTTGGCATGGCTACGACGTGTCAACCGAGTGAGTTCATTTGCCGAAAAGCTTTTTTGAGGAAAGAAGAATCTTAGGGGAGCAATCTGGGCAATTCATTATCGCTGCAAACTGACTGCAATTAGATTAACGGAACGATTAAGCAAAAATTAATATGACTCTAAAGGATCGCGAAATTTTTTAGGTAATCTACAATAAAATTGTTATTGCGACCTTAAATATGACTAAATTAAGAAATAAAAACAAGACAATGGCTGAATAATCTTTCTTTGTTATATAATCTCGCTTTCTTCTGTTTGAAAAGCAATGTACTTTAAGCCAGAAAACCTTAGCATCGACGTTACCTGAAAAATTAGAATTTTTTTTCTTAAGAGATGAGCGTACAATTGTGTAAAAGATGACACGAAAATAAATTTAAAACCTACAAGAATTTTCCATATCGAATACATAATCATTTGTAAGCATAAATATTTGACGAGCGAGCAACATCTTTAGTATTTGAATTAATCAAAATAATAAATTGACAACATCGCTGACTTTCTCGTTAATATGCTAATCGAAGTCCGTGCTGATCTCAATCTTCTTGCTTATGACTAGGAACACCGGACATGCGTAAGTTCTTCCTTCCTATGCTCGATCGATTCATTTAATTTTAACAGGAACTAATTAACTTGCTAGACTGATTTCCTTTGTTACAAGGTAATCTACGTCGATACTTGTAGGGCGTGATAGACGTAATCAACTGCGTCGTAGGGCACTTTATCATTCACGGTCTCGCGGACAAAGTCACAGTTAACGTTATATTACCCAGAGTAAATAAATGCCGTTTAAATATGCTATTTTCATGAGACTCTTTCCAAGTATTTCGTTTGAAAGACTGACGCTAAAGGTATACATTTGAATACGATGAATTTCGCAAAACTCCACTGTGAGTGATGTTCTCTAAACTACGATTTTTTAATCGCGACGTATTACAATTATTAAACAATGCGTATTTACATGGAATACTTTACATAGAAAGATTACGTCATTTGCCTCAAAGCATTGCGTATTTTATAACAAAGACGTAAATTGATATATGAGAATGATCTTAACTTTTTTTACAAACAATTTAACAAACAATTAAAAATCAATCGAGTTTAAACGAAAAACTTGTGGGATTTTGTACCAAAAGTTGGGAGAAGTTTAAAACAATGCCTAAGACCGGGAATTACCAGCAGCACCCAAGACGAAGAATTACTACAAAAGATTATTAATTCAGCGCAAATGTCAAATAGGGAAAATCTGATTAATGCTTGCGCGTAGAGGAGAGTCTGTTTAAGTTTTCCAAAACTTCCTTGCTACGTACGGAAGTTCGCCAATTTAACGGACGACTTGTCTGATTTTTCTCAGGGCTCGGCGGACTCGAACTACTCGCAGCCGAGCTCGGATCTTTCGCTGGACGAGGAGAAGGAGAGCTTGCGACGCGAGAAGGAGAGGCAGGCCCTCAATCAACTCGAAAAAGCCAGAGTAAGTCATTGATCCTACGTGCGTTCCAGTTTGCTCCACTCGCATACCTCCGTGCCATTCTCATTTTTCCGCACGCGCTGGATGCTTATCGATCGAGTGGGTGCCTCATTATCGCCGCCATATTTCCCTGATGCCTTATAAACGTCAAGAATTTGTATGAGAATCCGGACACGTATCCGGACACGTCCGCGATCTCAAGCTAGGAAGCGAAAGGAAAAGAAACGGGACTCGGCGAGGCGCCAATCAGACACTTCGCGGAAACTTCTCGCGCCCGTGGCCCAAGCCATGAAGATAAATCTAGGGAAAAATACGATCTATGATCTGTGCGAGTACTACGACTTTAAACGCGGCGGTAATGCCTGAATGCGGCAATAATGTCGGCGTTCGCGTATCAAGAAGTGTTTTACGGGGAGTATGCGCGAGAAATCTTTCGAACTATCGATACATTGCAGCAACTATTTCGTTAGGCGTGAATTTTACTTCTAAATTTTTTAAGAACCACACGCAAACAGTATTCGCTACTCGTAAATCTTACAAAAATGTTCTACTATCTAAAATTTAATTACAAAGTACGATAAGATTATAATATACCTCTCTCTTCTCTTTCTCTTGCAATATTGCTTTGCGTTTGTAAGCAGTCGAATGAAAGACTCGATCTGCCAAAAATTTCGCTTCTAGCAAATTATATATATTTAATGACAGATTGCGGGATCAAATAGTAAACACGGATGAAATTCTAAAATAGCACGAACGTCGAACGGGGGGATCTGATCGACTCAGTCTTCTTCTGCTCAACAGTGAACGGATATTGATTGGCGAGGGACGACCTTCGAAGGATAGAGCTCGTCGTAATAAAAATGAAAAGCTCCGCAATACTCTTTTATTCTTTATTGAGGCGACGATGTTGCCACTGGCAAAATGCGTCCACGCATAAGCTGACAATGTGTCGATCGGCTGTGAAGCTCGTGGCCGGCTTTTATTTTCCATTCCATACACGCGATATAGTTACACGTGTTTATGTACATACACGTCGCGATATAGGAGCTGCACCGTGACCTGATAGAAAAGTCGATAACACGGGCAAGGGAACGATGATACGTAACTAATTGTAAGCGCGATGGTACGAGACGACACCGCGTTTGTCGTCGAGATTGATGATCGTCGTCCGATTTATTTTCAGTGGCGAAATAATCTCGAATAAATTATATAAGGCAGATATTTTCAGAGTGACGCCAACCTTGTGATAAAACTGATTTGTTTAAACGTAAGCTATCTCGCAACGTTGCACGGCACGAATTGGCAAAAGATACGAATTTAACCGGCAATCGAGGAAAGAAATTCGCGTCCCTCGGTCCCATAATTTTTTAATTTACATTCCAGTCGAAGCCGGTAGCGTTTGCAGTGCGGACTAACGTGAGCTATGACGGATCCGTCGACGATGACTCACCTGTCCACGGTTCGGCCGTCAGCTTCGACGTCCGTGACTTTCTTCACATCAAGGTGCGGGCGCGCGTTCTCTGTAGATTTCTCTCTTATCGCACAATTCTAAAGGTGTCCTCGTAAATGAACGATTCCTTTTCAGGAGAAGTACGACAACAACTGGTGGATCGGCAGGCTCGTGAAAGAGAATTGCGACGTGGGTTTCATCCCGTCGCCCGTGAAGCTGGAGGCCTTAAGGTTGCAGGCGAGCGCCGCGCGTGGCACGAAGGGCCTCTACTCGACGCGAGGAGGGTCTTCAGGGAACCTTGGCGAGAGTGGTATGCCCTCACGTGGTTCCACACCACCTACGCCAGGTATCCTAGCACGTCCTTCTTTCTTTCCCCCCCAAAATTCACGGTGTACCCAATTCGGTGTACCTGATCGGGAACTTTCTCAGCTTGATCCTCGACAGAGTGAATTACAGGCGGACGGAACGTTGCTACTGGCCGGTCGAAACAAAAAAAATGTGACGAATAACACTCGCTTGAGATCCTAAGTATCCCAACTATTTGAGACATACAAACACCAGCTTCGAGATGCTTATATCGCCCCGAGAACTTTAGAACGAAGCGACTTCTGCGTAGCCCGCAAGCGAATAAGACCGCGTTAATGTTACAAAACATTTTATATGTCGAATTTAACGTTATTGTACTCTACCGGCTTGGCAGTAAATTAAAATGCTATAAGCTATCAGAATTGCTCTCTTCTTATTTGCGGGTTACACAGAGATACGAGCTTCTTCATCCTTGCTCTTTCGCGAAGAAAAATTGCTCACTACTGTGCTCTCGCTTTACACGCCCTATTAGTTTTCATTTCACTGCTAAGACCATCAGGTAAGTCACCGTATTCGTGCAACTCATCAACACACACTGCGACTCTTAGTACTGCTGTAGCTAGCTGATGATCTTCAATAGCCGCTGCTATAAGCAGAGACACGAGCATAAATTAGCGAACTATATCTAGTCTGCATCACACCAGTTGAGTGCTTCTTAATGGCTTCTTTGAGAGAAAGAGGGACTCGTCGATTGCTCGACATATAGACGAGATTTCGAGTAATCGCGAATGTATTCTTTTGACAGGTGACGACAGCGATAGCGTCGGGAACGTACGACCCGGCAAGGCCACCCTGACGACCCCACCTGCTAAGGAGAAGCGGAAGAACTTCTTCAAGAAGCCGGTAAACGTTCAGCGGGCCACGCCATCGCGAAAATCTAACGCATCACGCACAGCTTATCACTTTTTGAGCTTTTCACTTGGATTAGTAGGCGCCGTACGCCCACTGAACTGGCGTGATGCTCAATGATGTCATGCATAATAATAGATGTCACACTGAGATGATAAAAAAAAAAGTGTCTGACAACTCTAGAATCGTTTGCTCCGGTATTGATTATTGCCCACGGTTTATTTAATGCTCCTCCTTACAATTCAGATAATAGCTGTGTCCAATAGCATGATGCATTTTTCTCACGCTAGTTAGACGTGCAGACAATTCTATTAAATGTTTCTATCTAATGTACGACCTTGCGACTCTAGGCTCTGTCCATGTCGAAACAAGTTTCTTAGCATTTGGTTAGCATTTTCAAATATTATAGCAATTTTATTCACGAAAAACTTTCAGACTGAATAAGAAACATAAAACGTTGTCATGTAAACAAGGGCTTTTAGATAATGTGGCGACAAGCATTTTAGCGGTGAGTAAATAAATTTAAATGGACATTGTCTAGGATTTTAAAATTTACCAGTCGACTCCAAATAATTTAAGCTCCTTACATTAATACGACTCTCTTTCCCGCACGGATATAAATAATATTAATGTCTCTAAGTATGCAATAATGTCTGTAATATATATGTTAATATTTTTATTACTTACATTCAATTTTTTTTAAATATTATTGCAAGATAAAGATTTTAAACGTGATTAACTCTTTCACGATATTTTAGAATTTAGATAAATTATGTAGCAGATAAAATGCTATTATGTAAATTGAAGATTTATTTATTGTTACTTTGCAAACACCACAACTAGAAATTGAAACGCATATACTGCATTTATAATTTTTGAAGAAAAATATATGAAATAATTAATTAGAAAGAAAATTTTTGATATTTTCTTCCACTTTTTGACAGAAAAATACGCTTTCTTCAATAATTTATCAGACCTAAATTATTTTTTCATCAAATGAATAATAAATAATAATTACACCATCTAATTAAAATAATAATTGCACAAGTTTACAACGTTTTCGCTCATGTCAATTAAAGACTGTTTTCCATTGGCTTTGTTTCTCTGAATACGAATATATTAACAAAAAAATTTCTAGAAATATCTCTATCGCAATTTAAAAGTTTTACAATACACAGTAAATGCCCAAATTGCTTAATAAAGCATAAAACTTAAGAAATATAACATTCTATGTTTGCAACAATTTATTTATAATTTGGAAGAAATATTAAAAATGTTTTTTTTTTTAATGAACCTTTGACCTCTTGTAAGCCATTGAGTTTCTCTTAGAAGAAATTAGTAATAAACATGCATTCGTTTTACCATCTTTGATGTCGCCACAACTGATAGTCTTGATGAAATCGCTTGCCTCGTCAAATCTACACATCACTAGTGGCTCCTAAATTTTCTGTAAAATTTCCTAAGTGAGAAAGCAAACTTTTAATGAGGTAATCTTCCATTTTCTTTCAATAGTTTTCAGAGAAATCACAAACTAGTTGTTCATAATTATTTTGTCCCCTTTTGTCTTTGTTTTGCAAGTTTGTACCACAAACATAACAATCCGTTATCCGTTTCATGGTTACTAGGTTCGCTCCACATTGGCACTCCGAATTTTAGGTGCACATTGCTTCCCGAGGCCCATTTACTTAATGTCAGGCAACTTTTACTCCAGCCCTGAGGTATTTTTGTTAAGATTTGCAACCGGAAATCCAAAAGAGATCAGATAATCGTTTTCAACGGATTCCGTTATTCTGGCTGCTTGTTTACCAAGGGCGTATTAACCACACACCCACAATTTATTTGGTTTGTTTTTACACTGTCTCGTACACACTTTTAACACAGTTTGCACGTTACAACACGAGTACACAACTATACATGAAGCGCACAATGCGCTTGATATTCTTTATACGTAGGGGCGGGTTTTTTACAGGGAAGGGTTTTAGGGGATATCTAAAAAATTCCTGAACTTCTCGGATTATTCGAAATTGCATTCTCGTCTTCTGTAAAGCTCCACATGGTTGTATTTATTGGTCATAATTCATTGTTGCCAATATGACTTAAGACGTTTAAATTTATGGTATTTATTGATTGAGCAAAAACAAACAAAGTTGTAAACTAGTGTTGTTATGAAATGAAGTAGGTTTTTTATTAAAATGTTCATAATCCTACGGACATTTTGTGAAATTGATGTGAAACTTTTTGTAGCGAAAGTATCATTTTATATGCAATGTTGGATGTGTCCAATAATGGCGAACGACTGGTAAATACTTTCGCTATTTTATAGCACACTGTTGATCACTTTTTTTTTCACGGCGCGAACACTGTTCTACCAGCGATTATTCCTACCCGGGGCCGCGTGTCGCGACGAAAATCATTCACCGCCATAAGGTAGAACATAGCTGAAAGGATTAGTCCATAGGAGGCCGTTTAATACCTTAGATATCGTAGTTACTAACACGCTGCTTGGCCAAAGTACCTTCGGTGCGCGAAGAGGGTGTCCCGTGGGCGTTCGCACGTTCAGGGAAGGACTTTGGCCGTGCAGGAGGTCGCATGTGTCAAGTCGACGTGGCCATTAACTGATTTCAATGTTTCAATGTTGCATACCGTGCTCACGCAGTCCTACGTAAGTGAGACTATCCTGGGGCCGATATTGGCGAACGGGCCTCGATCTCGGCTGGCCCAACTGATCGCTCGCTCGTATTTTCAGGAGACGACGACTCCCTACGACGTGGTACCTTCCATGAGGCCCGTGGTGCTGGTCGGGCCGTCGCTCAAGGGCTACCAAGTGACGGATATGATGCAGAAGGCACTCTTCGATTTTCTCAAACATCGCTTCGAAGGCAGGTCTGTCGAGGCTGCTTAGATATCGTCTTACTCCTGCGTCCCCTGACCTCTTTCTATTGCTAACGAAGAAAAACGGACAGCTATGAGTCCTAAAGCTGACTTTCTTTCTCGCGCTAGCAAGGAAAAACGGACGCTGCCATTAATTCTTTTTACGTGCGCGCGTTCACGTAGCTAAATCTTGCTTGACCTACGGCATACATTATTGTTACAATATCTTATACGTGAACAGAATATGCCGTGTGACAAGTTTTTAATAAAACTTGTATGTTAACATTGCCAATTTTATCCGAAATTATTTATCATTGCAGAATTATTATCACAAGGGTAATGGCGGATATATCGTTAGCGAAGAGGTCCTTGCTGAACAATCCAACTAAAAGAGCAATCATGGAACGATCGACCAGTAGGAGCAGTTGTTTAGCGGAAGTTCAACAGGAGATCGAGAGGATTTTCGAACTTGCTAGGACTCTTCAGGTTCGTAAAAAATGTAAAATCTATTAAGTTTCGAACGTTTCTCAATAAATTTTCCATGAACAATGCGAACGCGACAGATTAACTTAAGTGTCAGATAAATTAACCGAGCTAATGCAATTCCAGCTAGTTGTTTTGGATTGCGACACCATAAACCACCCGTCGCAATTGGCGAAGACCAGCTTAGCGCCCACTATCGTTTACTTGAAGATTTCTTCGCCGAAGGTGCTGCAGAGGTTGATCAAGACTCGAGGAAAGTCGCAGATGCGTCACCTTAACGTACAAATGGTGGCCGCGGAAAAGTTGGCGCAGTGCCCGCCAGAGATGTTCGATGTCATCCTGGACGAGAATCAGTTAGAGGAGGCATGCGAACACGTGGCCGAGTACCTGGAAGCTTACTGGAGGGCGACGCATCCGCCCGACTTTTCGACGGTGCCACGCGCCGTGCCTGCACCCGACGCACCGGCGGACACGTACCCGCAACGCGTGCCATCAGGTACCACGTTTGTTTCGATACATCGAAAATCATTGGTCGCACTTATAAATGTTTCTTGGAGACTTGCAGATCTATATATTCCCAACCGAACGTGAAACGAATAGCTTCAGATTAATTCACGACAGGTAGATCCGCGTCGCAGGAATCAGAAGTGTTGTATTTGCGTGTCGAGGAAATTATGTCAGACACCGAGAATTCCAAATCGGTCAAGGACGATTTCGTCTCGCACGAATCATAATGGAATCCGGGACAATGAGAAAGATATTAAATAGCACGGGTAAAACATCAGTACTCGGGTGCCAATATTTCGGCCATTCGATAATAGTTTTGTGGAAAGCGTCCAAAACGTAAAGCCGGCCACGATTTACGACGAATCTATCGCTTCTGGCAGCGACATCGTTGCGTACGACGCAAATCGACGCGTAATACGTCGATTGACGTCTTTGGCGCGGTCGGCCAGAAATCGAACTCGTCCGCGAATATATTTGGCAATGCTTTAAGGCTGGAGAGGCCGAAATGCTGGGCTTCGAGAAAATCATATCGCTTAGGGTATCTCGGGAAAATAATTTTATATTACGTTATTAATACACATTTGAGTATCTCATAGCATTTCACACGACATAATCCGTCCATATGTTTCACGTGCCTTGAGATGCCTTCCTTCAATAACCCGATCTCTCGCTCGCGCTTTCTAGCCCCCTCAAAAACATCTAACGGTGTCCAGTTTTGCCACTAACATTCGATACTTTCTTCTTGTCCTCTCAGGTGCCCCTCATGAGCCTTACTATCATCGAAGAGGTAACCCAATACTTTCCTTCAACATGTTTTTGCATACACTTTCGCATTCCTTATTTTTATCTTCATTTAGCACATGTAGTTTGCTAACTGCACGTCAACGTCGCATGAAAGTATTATAGAATCCCTCTCGAAAACCCGCCAGAGACCAATAGTTAATATAATTTGAATATTATGAAATGTACACATCATATTATTGATATCATATAAATTTCTGTTTCATCACAACACGGCATCAAACTTTAATATACGAAGTAGATTTCAATTTCACTCGATTTATATACCAACATTCCAGTACTTTCTTTTTTTATAATATTTTTATACAGGGTGTACTAAAACCACCGGATATCCTTTGAATCGCAGATTCCTTAGAAAAGTTCAAGAGGAAAATTCTAATAAAAAAATTTCGAGGCTATGATAGTTTTTAAATAATAAGCGATTATATTTCACAAATGACAGGTCTGAGATTTCGCGCGCTCAGGCGCGGCGACATGACGAGTGATAAAAGTGTTCCTATGTGTTTAACGAGCGAGCGAGAAGCAAAGTCACCGTTGAACGGGACAGAAAACATTTGGGAAGGCGATGATCCGGTCATTTTGAAAACTTGAGGATAAAGAGAGGCGGGAGACTAGATTGAATCTAACTGAAAATTCCAAGTTCACTCAGAATATCGGAGACCGACTAAATCGAAGGATATCAGTCTGATCAAGATGCTCATCAAAGTGAACCCCTGCCTTTTATTAATAAGACGTTACACAAAGTTAACAAAAGAAATGGTTAAAGATAACAGGAGGAACAATTAATTCGAGAATGAATCGTTAAGTCTGTTGTGAAAGTTGTCGCTAAAAAGGGCGACATTCGTAGGAACACCTTTATCACTCGTCGTGTCGCCGTACCTGAGCGCGCGAAATCTCAGGCCTGTCATTTGTGAAATGTAATCGCTTATTATTTAAAAACTATCATAGCCTCGACATTTTTGTATTAGAATTTTTGTCTTGAAAGTTTCTAAAGAATTTATGATTAAAAGGATATCCGGTGGTTTTAGTACACCCTGTATAATACAATTTAAATGTCAATCACTTGTTACATTCTCTGCATAATTATAACATCTAATTTTTTTATGCACGTACATTACACGTATTTTGATGTTACTTGTAATTTTATATACAATTATACAGGGTGAGTCTTTCCATATCCGACAAAATTTTTGAGAAGGTAGAACGGATCGAGATGAACGGAAAAGTCCTGTACCATTTTGCAATTTTCGTAATAGTTAACGAGTAATTGATTGTGAAAAATCGTTGTCTTAGGCCGGCCTACCGCCCAATTCGAGCGCGTGGCGAGATGTGCGCATAGCAATATCGATCGCCGGGCGGTCACATCTTGCCACGCGCTCAAATTGGGCGGTAGGCCGGCCTAAGACA